>NW_027272867.1:0-59176 GCF_040938485.1 Diadema antillarum | reverse complement strand
CGAGCGAGCGAAGAGAGCGAGCTTGAAAATTTACATTTTACAATCCCCAAACTGCCGTTCTTAGCCATATTTTTTCGCTTTGGAAATTAAGGGGGGGGGGGGCGCACCGGGCGCAACTGCAGGCAATTACTGGCAGCAACATCAGAAGAATTGCATAAAGATTAAATGCGAGCGAACGGAGCGAGCGAGCTTGAAAATTTTGACATTTTGCAGTCCCCAAATTGCCGTTTGTAGCTATATTTTCTTGCTTTAGAAATTAAGGGGGGGGGGGTGCACCAGGCGCAACTGCCGGCAATTACTGGCAGCAACTTCATGATAATGGCATTACGACTAAATGCGAGCGAGAGGAGCGAGCGAGCTTGAAAATTTTGACATTTTACTGTCCAAAAACTGCCATTTGAAGCTATATTCATGATAATTATTTTGTTTCGTTCGCTTTGGAAATTAAAGGGGGGGGGGACGCCCGGTGTGCCCGGTGCGCCCCTCTCCCTGGATCCGCCACTGGTAGTCAAGGGTGTGGGTTTATGTTCATGACTGGGGGAGGTATGACCAGCGAGGTGACGTCGAAGTGACCAAGCGGGGAAAGGATGTCCAAAATCTGCACTTTAGAGCATCCCCTAAACTAATTGTGCGTGTTTGTTTGTGTGTGTGTACTATATGTACATGGAAAAGTTAGGAATTAGCCCAGGTCAAGTCTTTTTATTGGCAATGCAAGACATTTTTACATAGACTAGTATGTAAAGCAACACCGCAAAATCAATGATCTAGCTTTCATCGAAGCGTAAGGTACAAAGGTGTACATTCTACATCACATTGCGCAACATTGTAGCGACTCTTCGTTCGGATGTACTGAGTACACTGCGCACATCCTGCTTATATGCAGAATGCCAACCAGGAATCACGCTGAATCACAATCTTTTGTCGGGTCCGGGCTTTTTGAACAATGTTTCACACTATATACCTATCTAATTATGGTTAAAAGAAATCATAGAAAAATATCTTATTTCTTGATCACCCTTTCATTCAAAAGCAGTTTACTAACACTTGAATTACTATTTCGGTAAGTCTTTTTTTTTTTACCAGCGGATTGGGAGGGGGCGCACCCCCCCCCCCCCCCCCTCCGTATAGTTACGCCACTGCTTTTGGGTGAAATAATTGGACAGATTTCATGAATTCTAACAAAAAAGCAAGAAAATCTTCTCATTTCGGGAATTATTAATTATGGGGGGGGGGGTGCAAAATTAAAATATGCTTGCCCCTCCAATATCTTTATGGGGGTAAATTTTGTTTTTTCTGTCAAAAAAAAAAAAAGATAAGAAAATCTTCTCGTCTCTGGAATTATGGAGGGGGGGTGGGCAAAATGATATGCTTGCCCCTCCATTTTTTTTTTTCATCTTTTTTTAATGAGGCTAAGGCTCGCTCTTGGGCTGGCAATATGGATTGGGTCAGAAGTAACGTACATAGACCCTACATACTTGTAAGTAGCACACGTACATGCAAACGTGTATAAGTGCTCTGTATCGTACGGATGTACAGTACGGTCGATAAATAATAAACCATGGGCGTCACCAGGGGGGGTGCGCTGGGTGCGAACGCACCCCCCTTCAGATCCTTAAAAAAAAAAAAAAAAAAAAAAAAAAAATCAGTCTGCGAGCGACCTCAACGCCGGACGCTAAATAATTACTCTTTTCTTTTTTCTTTTTTTTTGGCATTTTGCACCAGGGACACACACACACACACACACACACACACACACACACACACACACACACACACAAAAAATCAATTCGCACCCCTGGTTCTGGCAGCACAGATTTTATACATATCTATTAGTATTCTACAGTGTTTACTATTTATCGACCGTACTGTACATCCGTACGATACAGAGCACTTATACACGTTTGCATGTACGTGTGCTACTTACAAGTATGTAGGGTCTATGTACGTTACTTCTGACCAATCCATATTGCCAGCCCAAGAGCGAGCCTTAGCCTCATTAAAAAAAGATGAAAAAAAAAATGGAGGGGCAAGCATATCATTTTGCCCACCCCCCCCCCCTCCATAATTCCAGAGACGAGAAGATTTTCTTATCTTTTTTTTTTTTGACAGAAAAACAAAATTTACCCCCATAAAGATATTGGAGGGGCAAGCATATTTTAGTTTTGCACCCCCCCCATAATTAATAATTCCCGAAATGAGAAGATTTTCTTGCTTTTTTGTTAGAATTCATGAAATCTGTCCAATTATTTCACCCAAAAGCAGTGGCGTAACTATACGGAGGGGGGGGGGGGGGGGGTGCGCCCCCTCCCAATCCGCTGGTAAAAAAAAAAAGACTTACCGAAATAGTAATTCAAGTGTTAGTAAACTGCTTTTGAATGAAAGGGTGATCAAGAAATAAGATATTTTTCTATGATTTCTTTTAACCATAATTAGATAGGTATATAGTGTGAAACATTGTTCAAAAAGCCCGGACCCGACAAAAGATTGTGATTCAGCGTGATTCCTGGTTGGCATTCTGCATATAAGCAGGATGTGCGCAGTGTACTCAGTACATCCGAACGAAGAGTCGCTACAATGTTGCGCAATGTGATGTAGAATGTACACCTTTGTACCTTACGCTTCGATGAAAGCTAGATCATTGATTTTGCGGTGTTGCTTTACATACTAGTCTATGTAAAAATGTCTTGCATTGCCAATAAAAAGACTTGACCTGGGCTAATTCCTAACTTTTCCATGTACATATAGTACACACACACAAACAAACACGCACAATTAGTTTAGGGGATGCTCTAAAGTGCAGATTTTGGACATCCTTTCCCCGCTTGGTCACTTCGACGTCACCTCGCTGGTCATACCTCCCCCAGTCATGAACATAAACCCACACCCTTGACTACCAGTGGCGGATCCAGGGAGAGGGGCGCACCGGGCACACCGGGCGTCCCCCCCCCCCCCTTTAATTTCCAAAGCGAACGAAACAAAATAATATCATGAATATAGCTTCAAATGGCAGTTTTTGGACAGTAAAATGTCAAAATTTTCAAGCTCGCTCGCTCCTCTCGCTCGCATTTAGTCGTAATGCCATTATCATGAAGTTGCTGCCAGTAATTGCCGGCAGTTGCGCCTGGTGCACCCCCCCCCCCCTTAATTTCTAAAGCAAGAAAATATAGCTACAAACGGCAATTTGGGGACTGCAAAATGTCAAAATTTTCAAGCTCGCTCGCTCCGTTCGCTCGCATTTAATCTTTATGCAATTCTTCTGATGTTGCTGCCAGTAATTGCCTGCAGTTGCGCCCGGTGCGCCCCCCCCCCCCCCCTTAATTTCCAAAGCGAAAAAATATGGCTAAGAACGGCAGTTTGGGGATTGTAAAATGTAAAATTTTCAAGCTCGCTCTCTTCGCTCGCTCGCATTTAATCGTTATACAATTCACCTGATGTTGCTGCCAGTAATTGTCAGCAGTTCCGCCCGGTGCCCCCCCTTAATTTCCAAAGCGAAAAAATATGGCTAAGAAAAGAACGGCAGTTTTTGGACTGTAAAATTTAACATTTTCAAGCTCGCTCGTTCCGCTCGCTCGAATGTAATCATTATATTTGCTATGCTCTCCTGATATTGCTGCCAGTATTTGCCAGCAGTTGCGCCCGATGCGCCCCCTTAAATTCTAAAGCTAAGAAATATAGCTACAAACGGCAGGTTGTTTGTTTTTTACTGTAAAATGTCAAAATTTTCAAGCTCGCTTGCTCGCATTTAATTGTTACGCAATTTTCCTGATGTTGCTGCCAGTAATTGCCGGCAGTTGGGCCCGGTGCGCCCCCCCCCCCCTTAATTTCCAAAGCAAAAAAAATATGGCTACAAACGGCAGTTTGGGGACTGTAAAATGTCAAAATTTTCAAGCTCGCTCACTCGCTCGCTCGCATTTAATTGTTATGCAATTCTCCTGATGTTGCTGCCAGTAATTACCGGCAGTTGCGCCCGGTGCGCCCCCCCCCCCCCCCACCTCCTTTATTTCCAAAGCGAAAAAAATTAATATGGCTCCAAATGGCAGTTTTGGGACTATAAAATGTCAAAATTTTCAAGCTCGCTCTCTCCGCTCGCTCGCATTTAATTGTTATGCCATTCACCTGATGTTGCTGCCAGTAATTGCCAGCAGTTGGGCCCGGTGCGCCCCCCCCCCCCTTAATTTCCAAAGCGAAAAAAATGGGGCTACAAACGGCAGTTTGGGGACTGTAAAATGTCAAAATTTTCAAGCTCGCCCGCTCACTCGCTCGCATTTAATTGTTATGCAATTCTCCTGATGTTGCTGCCAGTAATTACCGGCAGTTGCGCCCGTTGCGCCCCCACCCCTCCTTTATTTCCAAAGCGAAAAGATATGGCTCCAAATGGCAGTTTTTGGACTGTAAAATGTCAAAATTTCCAAGCTCGCTCTCTTTGCTCGCTCGCATTTAATTATTATGCCATTCGCCTGATGTTGCTGCCAGTAATTGCCAGCAGTTGCGCCCGGTGCGCCCCCCCCCCCTTAATTTACAAAGCAAAAAAATATGGCTACAAACGGCAGTTTTTGGACTGTAAAATGTCAAAATTTTCAAGCTCGCTCGCTCTGCTCGCTCGCATACTAACCCCCACCCCCCCCCCCCCCCCAAGATGAAATCCTAGCTACCGGCGCGCCGGTGCCCTTTCCCCGCTTGGTTTCCCTCAAAAAACAGTAAAAGTTATAGGGATTGAGAGCTTCCTATATTTCAAATGTCTGTCCCAAAAATCTCGTAAACATTTAGTGTCAAAACGCACCCCCCTTGAAAAAAAGCTGGTGACGCCCCTGTAAACACTGTAGAATACTAATAGATATGTATAAAATCTGTGCTGCCAGAACCAGGGGTGCGAATTGATTTTGTGTGTGTGTGTGTGTGTGTGTGTGTGTGTGTGTGTGTGTGTGTGTGTGTGTCCCTGGTGCAAAATGCCAAAAAAAAAGAAAAAAGAAAAGAGTAATTATTTAGCGTCCGGCGTTGAGGTCGCTCGCAGACTGATTTTTTTTTTTTTTTTTTTTTTTTTTTTTTTAAGGATCTGAAGGGGGGTGCGTTCGCACCCAGCGCACCCCCCCTGGTGACGCCCATGTGTTTAAGTGTGTGATTTATATTTTTAATTTCCATTACACAGCTATAAAAATACCGTGCACTTCGGACGTGTGCAACATAATTGTCGCACGAGGACTTCGGGGAAAACAATCTTCAATACAAACAAAATGAAACAGGAGGAGGTACGCATTGACAAAGCCGATCCTATTAACCCTCATAGACAGGTACACGTATAATGGGCTATTTATTGTTAACACCATTTATATGCAACTCAGGACTACTGTTACTTTAAGCATGGACCTACAACGAAATGCTTTAAAATATCAGTATATAAAGCATCGGGCACATGTTTATATATAGCTTCCCGTATAAATACCAAAAGTGTCAAAATCAGGCACGTTTGATTTATTATTACCTTCTGAACAATTGACGTTGGTGTAGCCCGGTGAACAGGCACACCAGTATCCGTCAGCGGGGCTCGAAAAGCATGTTGCCCCGTTCTGACACGGTTCACCCTCACAAAAATCAATCTCTGAAAGTGAAAATCACAAATTGTCCAATGACAAATAAATAGCTTTAAAACAAACACTGGATTCTAGTATATCTTAAGTAAACACTCAAAGAAAGCCGTTGATAAAGTAAGCAAGCTTCCCCATTATTGGATTAGGCCAAGAGAGAAAGAGTCGCAGTTGTTTATGGCTTTGCGCCCATTGCTTTTGTATTCAGACTGAGCGGTCTGCGACGCGAACGCTAACGACGACGCTATTAGGCTAAAAATGGTGTTCTGCACATGCGCAAGACAGCTGTTTCCATTGTTTAACCCTAATATAATCGCTGCGTCGTCTAAGCGTTGGCGTCGTTTATATTATACAGTGTAAAGCTCTCTACGTATAACACTTAACGCATTGACATATCGAAATTATGTTCCTCTTCGAACTTCGTGATAGCAATTTCATTGTTTGTTTTTTTTCTCGATAGGACTCTCCACTCTAAATGACAATGTCCACTTTCCTGATATACTGAAACAATACATAAAAAAAAAGTTTTCCCATGAATTATGCTTTGCAAATGTATTGTGAACATGATTATTTTGTCGGATCAGGTACTTCAAGCGTATTACGTTGAAGTGTGAATTATAAATGTTGCCACTGGTGCTGTTTTTCTTTTGATAGTCAAATACCATTCTATCTGATCACTCTATACATCATCACAGACATTCAATATCAAAGGTTGGTCCTGGCAGAAAATAGGGGGACCCCGTGAAAGGGTCTTGCGAAGAAAAACAAAGAGTTCCCGACACGATGTCATGACCAACGAAACTATCATCAATCTGAATATCTCACTTACGTGCGGAAACACGCGAGCCAATTTCGTCGCCAAAATCGGGTCAACTAATCAACATGATCTACTCCTTTTTTCAAGCGTGTGCATGTGCATGAATATTCAGTAAACCACTAAATATCGTTGCAATTATTCTTATTGGAATTCATATGTATGAATTAATGATAGACTCATAGCGAGAAAAGTTACCTATGCCACTTCTCAATCCATTCATTCGACCTAATTGTACCAGCAGTGCTGTCATGCGACGATGCAGTGAAATCGACCAATAAACTGAAAGATGCGAGCAGTTGAAAAGTTGCTCGCTTGTGTTCATATGACGCCGCGGGTAATGTTTTAACACCGAGCAGCGTACAAGGAAAATGGCCATCGCTCGATGAATTTATTCTTGCGACTTTACACTCCATGAAAAAAAGAAAACAATTTCACAAAACAATTGGAGTGTATTGTTTCGCGGTATATACCACATCGATAATTAGATCCACTTCACTTCTGGATAGCAACACCCACGCTTGAAATCATATCGCAATGTATAGGTAATACCGTCTCGAAAATGACGATCACATCTACCAGTCAATAATGACTGATTCAATAGTTTGTGACCAAGCTTGTACAGGATGATTTCCCGGTGAACCTAAAGTTTAAACTATTTATGTGACAACAATTAAGATAAATACATATTTTCACAGTGCGTGATAACACATTAATTTATTCTTGTTTATTTCAGGTATGAAGTTTAGAATCATGAGATATGGTTGTTTAAAGTTGCTGTTCTTTTTTTTAATCCTGTTTGATAAAAATCACGTTATCCGCTTTAAGGTCATTCTTCGCTCTTTCCATCCATGAAGGGTGCAAAGCGTGTGTGAAAACCCTATAATGGGCCCTTTATAGCATGCGGTAATATCGACACTTTGTGCTAGTCATGTTTTTGATGAATTCTACTTTCGTTGCCATATCGATATACAATGGTGACACGACATTTGCTCCTGCGACAATTACTCCGGCATTATTTCCTCCAACGACTCAGGGCTAGGGTAAATCTTGTGATACAGTTAAGTTTAGTTTGATGTGAGAATTGGCATTAGGGACAAGGTTAAAGTTATTTCATGGGAGCAATTGTCGCAGGAGCAAATGTCATGCTGAATCATGTACAATATACATAACAAAACTTAATTCATTTTTGGAGTTACATATATACCTGTGGAATAAAACCTTTGGAATAACCCCACGTTATAATGTTCGGATTAAGAAAACTTGTTTTATTCTCGAATTTACGAACATCTAAGTCTACGGTAAAATAAACCTCCTTAATAACAAACATTTGGCAAAATGTGCATCACCCGATCTTTTTGAATTGGATGCAGGTGCAACCTTGAACGTGGCAATCATGCTTAACATCATGAATAAGTGCTATTCCTACACTGTAAAAAATGCGACATGCGACATGTTTATGAACTAAACACAGTGTTAAGAATATAAACACTTTGTTTAACATCTAAACACCCGGTGTGTATAGCACGTTTAAAGTATTGAGAGTTAAAGTGTTTAGCTTGGAGTGTTTAGTTGGAGTGTTTATTCTGGTCACGCTATGTTAATCTCAATATGTCCATATATATATGTAAAAGTGTTGGAAATGGTGTGTAAATTGCAATTTCTAGTTTTCTTTTATCACGAGAAAGTGGAAACTGTTACGACATCAAGATGCACTATGAAATAATTCATGTTTTAGGCCTTTCATGGAAATGCCTAATCAATAAGGAAAAAGGATAACCTAAAGATATGTAATACAACTGTAATAAATTTATATTCTGGTTTCGCATGTACAGTCCTATACTTTAACTGCTAGAAAAAAATGGGAATTGCCTTTGTTAATGATTTCGTTCATGGTTTAGGGCATTACCCAAATGTTTGTTGGTTAGGCCTAAACACTTCTACTGTCAGGGTAAACAGACGCGTTTACATTTAGAACGCCTCATAAACACGTTCTAAACACCGCACATGTTTAACATAAACACTGTGATCATTACTCGTACTCGACAAGTCAGCAGCGCATGTGACATGACGGCCGCGGCCACAACGCACGCAGTGGTGGCCTGTGCGTGCGCTTCTAGCGCACACTCATGCTATGCATATTATGACCACAATCAATGCACAATTGGCGGGAAAGGAGATGTGCGCGTACGTACCTGTACGGATGGATCTGTCTGATTAGCTGGCTGGTGCTGCCCTACAATGTAGCGTGATGTGCGTAGGCCTACAGTACGTGCCCATTCGTTCTAGGCTTGGTACACTACACTGTACTTACGACTCGATCGACTGCACTGACTGTTGTATACTATACTGCATAAAGCTAAAGGCCAAGGAGCGGATCTAGCTAAGATGGCGTCGAAGCGATAAAGTTCTAGCCTGGCCGGCCTGCATGAAAGCGGTAAGTCTGCTAAGCCTGCTAAGTCGGTGAATAACAAGATTTATTGCAAAATTGCCCTCGTTTAATGTAAAACTGGAGTAGGCGTAGAAATAGGCTACGCCCTTAAAGATTTTGCTCGTTTGTTTTAGTTTTCTATTTCTAAATCTAATGGTTAACGTTTATAGAACGGGGAACGCTCTAACTGTAACGTGTTAGTGATGATAACGTTACAATAGGCCTACACTCTACAGATTACCGGTACCGTAGTTATGGGTAGACTCGGCCTAGCGGGTAAACTCACTGTATCTTTTTCGAAGTTATGAAGTGTCTTTCATGTGAATGACGATGGGTTAGTGACTATATTTTGAGTGAAATTCAGTTTTATTCCCTGTAAATTCTTCATAACTCAACAGGTGGTGAAAATTGAATGTAAAGCCCGTTAGGATGTCTTGGAAAGGGATGCCGATGACACCAAAGTAGGTGACGATGATGTCCTGACGACTGTATAAGTTCTGCAAGACATTACCTCTGCTGGCAGAGAACGAGGCATGCTGCAGTCAGCAGAGTAAATCAACTGGGAATAGTACATCACTGTATACTACCCATGTGGAAAGTGGAAATCAAGTAAGTACTCAAAATTGCAGAGCCAAATCAATGAATATTATGTGCTTAAAGGGCATGTAAATGATTTTCTATAAAATGCAGATTATAGATGCTTTAAGTTCTTCTGTTTGTTTGTTTGTTAGTTAGTTTGTTTTGTTTTGTTTTGTTGTTTTGTTGTTGTTGTTGTTGTTTTTTTTTTTTTTTTTGGGGGGGGGGGGGGGGGAGGGGACCTACTCCCGACTCCCGAATCCATTCCATTACCTAAAATAAATATGGAAAATTGATTTATCGCGAATATTTTTGAAAGTGTAAATTACAGATGTGAAAATCTTCACCAAGAGACAAAGGATACAGTAATGGTCGTAACTCTGCTTGATAATGATGATGAATAAGAAAGAAGCAACAACAACAAAAAAGACTTGAACTATGTCGAGAAAATTCAGCAAAGTAAGTAAAAACTGACGCAAGACACTAGTGCTAATGTGACGAAGGGATTCTGTCATTCCTTTTAATTTGAACTTGCTTATGGATTCAGTCAACTTCTTTGCTACCCATTCATTTTCAGAATCTATGGGAGCAGTTAAGTCCATTGTATTGCAAAGCCAACTGATTTGTTTTCCTTGTGTAATCGTTTCTTTTTACCAGCACCAGTACGTCATGGAAGAATTGATCAGGGATCACGCCAAACCTGTCTGGATTAGAATGAAAGATGTATGCGCTTACTTCTATACAACCCGTCTAAAAGTGCGAACATCTGAGGATTACAAGGACATCGCAAGATATACTGATATACAGTACATCTATAGGCCTACATGCCATATGAAGGAAATGAACCATAGATAACAATTTTGAATATTAATACTCTTTTTCTCGCTAGCCATGTGATGTCCCACATCGTCATGACGGACTACAGACCTATTAGGAGGCATCCCACCTGTTAGAGCAACCTTTCTATTTTTTTTTCTTCAGTGACAGTGTGCATGTAAACCTGTATACTAGAATAAAGTAAATCATATGGGGGATGATAGGGTTTTGTATGCGATAGGGCTTCAGTTCTCCGTGTGTGTGTATGCGTGTGTGTATTACATAATGACGAACCTCTAAAGAAATATGAAGGTAGGGGGCCTATATAATTCGAAGAGGAATTCAATGCTTATTTGATAAAAATTGATTTTGAAATGGCCGGGATATCCAAAACAAAGCGATTCTATTGTCCTCTCTGCTTACGATAATGGTCACCTTCATTCTTATTGCTCATAGATATGTGTAATTGTCTTTTTTAACAGCTGGTACGTAAAATTGTAATTTTATCTAATAGGTAAAGACACTTGCTCGAAATCCTTTTGCACTATTAAGAAAAACAGTTTTATTCACTTCATTTTATTCATCAACCAATGTCCTTGTAATTCACTGTTAAGATATTACTCAAGAACTTGGTTCGATTGGCTTTCTGTTATATTCTTGTGCAAAAAGTAATATAGAAATCAAAACAAATCAAATCAAAATATCTGCCATTTCATTTTTTCCCTCAGGTGCTTCCTATACAATCAGCAGATATTGGACGCAAATAAGAGGCCAGTAGTTGTATTTGTTCTGAATTCTTTGCAATTTTCTTTTAGACCTGATAGGAAATGCAGTATTCGGTAGTTGATATTTTTTTTCTGAGATATTCTTGAAATCGGTCACGTGGAGAGAGGTATTAGAAATGTAGTACAATATGTATGGAGAATAGGGAGGAGTCTTGCAACTGACTGACAAATTGACAAGGGAGGAGTCTTGCTGATCACATTGCGTGTTCATGACAGCCTTGCATACCCTCCCGCCTCCAGTTGCAATGCATTATTTTTTCTTTGTTCATATCCTCTTGTCTTTACCAAAAATTCTGCTGTGTCGAGATTGAAAGTAGCCCTCCATACCATGATTATGTGGAGTATGATGAGACTGATTAGACTCTAATAGACTATTCATGTATACCCATTGAGTTTGACTTCTTTCTCCAAGGTTCTAGCAAGGTACAGTTGTAGAAGTTTTTTCTCACTCACCCCTTGAAATCCACTAACATTCTAATATTTCTCTCAAAATAGCAAAAGTGAAAAATCCATACAGTACTGTTAGCCTACATGTACTTTCTGTGATCGTCGCAGTGAAAAGAACAATATCATGTATGTATTTAAGTTCCATTATTGGTACTGATCAGGGAGTGCAGATGTTCACCACATGCAAAATACAGTGAAAACATTTTTTTTTTTTTTTTTTTTTTTTTTGGGGGGGGGGGGGGGTGTCTCTTTATGATGGAGTGCATCATCTATACTCCCTGATCAGTACCAATACGACCATAGTGTTGTGCATGGTATAATTTGCCGTGAGCCTAATCTGGTTCGGGTACCCAAAGCACTTTGCCAATAATTGATGCAATCTTGGATTTGTTCACAGACTGCAGTTATGTTCCTGGAGGTGTTACATATATGTCAAGCTTCCGAAGCGTTGAGTTGCAATTCACAATCAACAAGTTTATTAGTTTGTTTTACAATACTAAGAATTAGTTCTGAATACAGTAGAAAGACGGCAATTCTTGAAAGTAGGCCAAGAATTACATGTGACTGAAAAGTAATTGTTAAATGCAATATTTTTTTTTCTCCGAAATGAGTTGTGTGCCATTTCCTGCATATACAAACTTTACTGTCTGTATAGGAGAGAATTTCATTTACGTCTTCGTGTACAGGCCAGTGACTCCCAGGTATCTTGCATTTAACTCAGTATGGTGTCGTATAGCACAACATGGCAATATCTAAAGGGGAAAATCCTGTCCAAATACAAGTTAGTCTGATAAGAAAGAGTAAAATATTATGAGTTCATTGGTAAAATTTTGATCGAAATCGGATGTAAAATAAGGAAGTTCATGACATTTTGAAGTTTCGCTAATTTTTGAGGAAACAGTTCTTGAATGGTTAATATGAATATGCAAATGACAACGTGGGCAAGTCATTCCCTTACAACTTACTTAATTTAAAGTTTTTCATCCAAACGCAATTATTCCCGAGGCTCAAGTCCTGATATATCTAACTGATCACTTTCTGAAGTTGTTCAACCAGCAATACCATAATGCTTCACATTTCATTAACATAAACATTGAATTTCATCGTTTTTTTTTTTGTACACAATCAATGGAAAATGGTGAGGTTATGACATGGTCAACTCACTCATTTGCATATTCATATCCACTTTTATCTGCTTTGCAGAAATTAGCAAAACTTCAAAATTTTATGACTTCCTTATTTTTCATCCGATTTCATTCAAATTTTTACTGTTAAACTTGTAAGATTTTACTCTTTTTTATCAGACTTTCTTATTTATTGGACTCGATTTCCCCTTTAAAGGATTTTAACTTATTATTCATCAGATATTGCCCAAGCTTTGACTAATGTTTTGATAACTTACATTTAGAGAATTGCCTTTGACTCTTGTAGCCAAAATGTTTGTAAAAGCTAACCCAGGTCTTCCCTGGTATTATGCGATGTAAGTGTGCTGATGATTTGGTACATCACTGGGTAAATTCTACATAATGTTATGCGTTTATCTCATTCCATGCAAAAGTGGAAACAATCCACTTTACATTAATGATTACATGGGAATTAACATGCATGATGAGTAACTTGTCTCATTTAAACACGTAGAAATTAGCATGTATGAATGTATGTGTATGATGTGTAAACGTGTCTCATATAAACACGTGGAAATTACCATGTACGATGTGTAAACATGTCTCATATAAACACTCAGCATGTATAAGGTGTAAACATGTCTCATATAAACACTGAGAAATTGCGATGTTTAATATGTAAACATGTCACATGTTTAGTGTATGCAATGTTGTGATCGATCTAGAAATCAGACATGTGTTCTGAGAATAAACACTCAAATGGCAAATAAACATGTCGCAGTGTTTTTAATCTGTCACAGCGAATAAACATGTCGCAGTGTTTACATCGTAAACAGTGCGTCATGTTTATTTTTTGGTTCAGTGTTTAGATTTTAAACATTGTGGGTGATTATGTGACTGTGCGGTGTTTAGTATTTAAACACTGTGAGTGATTATGGTGTAAACGTTTGGTGTTTAGGCTATAAACAGAGCAGGTGTTTAGTTTTTAAACATCAGAACCGTTTAAAACATAAACATGTGTGTGTGATAAACACCTAGGGTGTGCTGAAAATAAACACAGCATGTGTTTAGTTCCTAAACATGTTTAATATATAAACGCGTCGCAGTGTTTTTAAACTGTCACAGAAAAGTGTTTAGTTAGGTGTTTAGAAACTAAACAAATTTTTTACAGTGTATACTGGTAAACATATCCGGTTTACCAAGTCATTGAGCGCCCACTCAACAACAGCAGCAACAAAATGAAAAACAATGATACAGAACATGGTGGAGATGCAGCCAGGTGTTGTCCGATTATAGTTCAGTGTAATACGGAAGTATATAGAGAGGTATCCAGGGAAGGGGGTACGAGATATCAAACTGTGGAAAGCGGAAATGTTGTTGAACATGTAAATGGCAGCACAACATGAAAATGAAATGTGATGTCTGTAATTCCACGATTATCATAATTATGATGGAACTTCGCATGTGTTTGGTATGCTATGTTGATTTAAAAAAATGATAAGCCATCCTAACAAAAGTCAATTGTGTACGAATCAGTCAGTCTAAAAAGAGCAGGTTTTTTCATCATGGTAATATCAAACACGTAGAAAAAAATGTAAAAGTTTTTTATTAGAACAGACAATAACTTTCACTGATTTCCTTTGTTTAACGTGAATTTCTACCTACATAAGAGACAATGAACTTTTGTCACTTGCATTGAATCATTATGGTGCAATTACCATGGTTATGCTAAATGCTTGACAGTTGCTAAAATCTATTGATTAACCAAATCATTTTCTTTAACATTTTGTAGGCATATTACATAAGCAAATCAATGGACGAGTTAGGATGCCATAGTCTTATCAATTTACATGATTAGTTGCAACCAATTTTGTTACGTAAAAACAAATTGAACTTCATGATTCCGTAACGTTTTTATTCTCTTGTTATCATTATTTCCAAGTATGTTTATACACCCCACTTTCCCTTAATGCCCCGTATCGGTAGTCAACTTTGATATAGTGTTGCCAAGTCCGTTGTCAACAAATAACCCCATAAGTCTCACCTACCTATAATGAGTTTTTTTTTTCCTTAGATATAATAATGTCTTCTTGATAATGGACTGTGACACTGCGTATATCCGGAAACCATTAACTGCATGCAATCTCATGTACACTCGAAAGGTCGTTGATCTGTTAACCAAATTGGTTAATGCTATACAACCGTATCAAATTAATTAGTAAAGTACGCGTTCTCACTCACGTTTTCTGAATGTTCTCTCGACCTCTGTAAACAATTATGCAAATGGTCTATATCACTATAATTATCTTCTTAAAGCCAGTAGTTGGAGTGATTTACAAGATTGATATCACTGCTATCAGACAAAATAGCGTCCTATAAACCTCTCCACTGATGTTCTTTCGACTGACGGTAATTCAGATTAAGTATATCGTTGCCCTTTCATTGGCCATGGTTATATATCGGTGGTTTTATCAAAGTTAGGGATTAGGCAATAAAACACAGTGACCTGGGCAAAGTCGTTTCCTACAGTATAGGTTGGAGCACACGAGTTTACTACTTGATGTCAGGTTTCTTGGATATATTCTTGGAAGTACATTTACTTATTCCTATAATATTGTAGATTCGTTATGGGCTGCCTCAAATGAAGAGTTTTATTATACAAAATGACCTAAGCGCCGTTTTTATACATTTCATAGTAAGTCCATGATAATAGAGCAAAATTAAACCTTTTCAGTTATACCTCACTTGTGACATAACAACTATTGTTCTAGAAGTTATGATTAAAGATATCCTGTATTTTTTTAATTACTAAGTATTTTCTTTATTTTTAGCAGCTTTAATCATGAATATAATTATCAAATTAACAAGAATGGAGTTAGCTCGTTTTGTGATAAAACTCTTCAAACCTTTTAATGTCTTGTGGCACGCTCATAATTACATGTAATATAAATACGCGTATGATGTTGGGAAATATGATTCCTCTGTGAAAGCTATTGTACCATGGGGACATGAAGTTTGTTTGGTTTTTTTTTTTGTCTGTTTGATTTTATTTTCTCCAACGTGATTTCATATGCAAATCAAATTTCTTTTCAGTAACATAACAGAAACGTCAATATACAATGAACATGATTCAATGAAAATAAATAAATACTGTATAAACACAAATTAGGCCTACGTACAAGAAAACAAACCTGATTTTTATTCATCATCGTCATGTACAGTGTCATTAATGAAGCAAAACAGTTGCCCTAAAACAAATACCTACTCTCGCACTTTTGAACAGTGAAGAGATCTATATACAGTGTATCATCACACAGTTTTACGTTCGGTTACTATAGATGCCATTCACCTGATAGTTTCGATGAGATTTTAACATGGATGGGCAGGCATTGTAAGTTCCCGAATGCATCAAGCCACAATGGTCCTCCAATCACCCCCACGCACACACACACACACACATACCCTCTCTCTCCCTATTTTCTCTGAATATGAAATATTAATCGATTTAAACCAATTAATCGCCAGGCATACCCTGCCATGCATACTATAAGATGAGAGATAGCAGCATACTTTCTGCAAACCCATCAAAATCCAAAATGCCTTCATCCGTCGTTACACTTATCTGCTATTCGAGATGACTGGTTACTGTGGGAATCATCGCGGCGTACATCACAATGGAAATGATGTTTGATTTATACTATCACTCTTAAACTGATGTTGCTTAAAATCCTCCTTATATACTCTCCCTCTCCATCCAATAGCTCTTCCTTAACGACCTCCTTGGCAATACAGGCGCTATATACTTCTTCAACTGCTCTTCAACTTTTATAATTTATAATCTTATTGCTCTCAAAACGAAGGTTCTTAATTCTTGCACACGGCACAGATTCTCTACTTTTTGTAGAGTTTGTTAAAATAATCTGAATTTCTCTAATGTGATTCTTTTATTCCATGTTCTGATAGCAGAAGAGTTTGTATCTCCACTCGACTTCAGACCAAGACTAACTCGTCAGTGAGGTGGGAAGCCAGTCTCAATTGATAATCATGAAGACGCATTTTCCAAAGAGATATCTTCTTCTATATTATGATAATGTTCCCATCTTATTGATAATCAAAGTTCCGCGATAACTTTCAATATATAGATAACTGCTCTTAGTAATGAACAAGAGTTCGTGTTGTTTTCACTCTAAATACTAACGTTATCATTTTATAAAAGATAAAACTTACCTTCGGAACAGTTCGTGTTTGTGTACCCCGGCGAACATGTGCAAGAGTAGCCCTCCGCTGGGCTGGTTGAACAGGTGGCGCCGTTCTGACACGGCTCGTCTTCGCAGAAATCGATTTCTGTTTGAGTGATATACACATTGTATTTATCGTTAGACTATACTTTTTGGGACATTGTGAAGACCAAGTCATGATATAGATGATAGGGATAACAATTACAGTTTGTTATTCCGGAGGTTCGTAAATCCGAAAATGAAGTACTAAAGTATAAGGTTCGTTATTCCGAAAGTTTTTTACTCTGAAAAAGAAGTACGGTTCGTAATTTCCGAGGTCCGTTTTTGTGTGTGTGTGTGTGTGTGTGTGTGTGTGTGTGTTCTGTTTTGTTTTGTTTTAGAATTAACGAATCTTAGATCATGTTCGGATTATAAATGAACCTTCGGAAAGATAGTTCCAGGAAAACACAGAAACAAACTAATAAAGCATTCTGAGAGCGCACCTCCGCCAAGCAGTTTTTTTTTTTTCACCACTGATCTTGTTCTTCCACAGAGATCAGTGATTTACACTCATTAACATACAATGTCATGCATGCTTAAACTATGGTCCACTTTTCCAAGGAAAACAAAGAAACAAACGGATCAACCTGTTTCACACTGAGCTCCCTTGTACCCGTCTTGGCAATGACACTGATATCCTGTTGGTGTTTCTGAGCAGGACCCATTGTGCTGGCAGGGCTCAGTAAAGCATGCTATGGAGGAGAAAGGAAATTAGTTGAAATAAAAAATAGCAACAAAGCAACAACAAGAAAGGCAGAAGTATAAACTGGCAAGATTTGACACAATCGTGACATCAATGGCCATGCAATCATCATTGAGTCTATATAGGCTGTACTGCTATTATTGTATGACGTCTACGCATATTGGAACTCACTGACTATTAGTCTTAAAGATTCCTTCTTAATTTCATCACGTCGAGTGTGTGTTTGGCAAATACAAATCATGACATAGAAACAGAAAAGATTGATTCCCGGACGCACCCGTATGCCTCCATGTTGTTGTTGAGTTCTGCTGGGATTGATTTCATTAGGTGGAAATATCATGAAATATGAATAGTTTTGCAAAAATCCAGGTTAATAAAATATAGTCCCTGTGAAAATCAAATTGATATACCTGGCAGGACGCAGGTAGCGACTGATACGTTGGCATGGTGCATCGAATCAGCGACGCCACCCGGAGAGATGTGTTTCATCGCAAGAGTAACTGACGTACCATCAGGCTTTGTGATTGTACGGCATGGCAATTGGATACTGGCTTCGCTACAGCGCGCTGCATGGAAGAAATCATGGGGGAAATAATTTTGACGATTCTTAACTGTTTAGTCTCTCTTTTTCTTTTTTTCTTTTTTTTTGGCGGGGGGTGTTGTGGCATGGGGAAGACTTTTTAGACTTTTTATAGCTTGCAAAGTTAATCATGTAAATAATAATGATATTAGGTACTGAAACAAGCGGTATTGCTAACCTGATGTTCAGCAAGGCATTACACACACGCACACACATGAATACATACACACAAACGCACGCAAATTTACACAAACGTGCGCTATTACATAATATTATGTACATTCATAAGCCTAAAAGCTAATTATGTGATAGCTACATAATTAGAGAGATTACAGACTTTAAATGACCAGTGACAGGCATGAAATCGTGCCCGCTCACGGTAACTGCAGTCCGCGCGTGACGCCATGGACTGCTGGGCCCAGTTTCGTGATTTATGGATATTAAGCCCCTCCATACATTCCTCTTCTTCTCCTCTCTCTATCTATAGACCAAAGAGATCTCTTTGCTATATAGGCCTACCCATCTCTATCTATCTATTTATTTATCTATTTATTCATTCATGTATTCATTTATTTATCCATCTATCTATCCATCTGTCTATCTGTCTATCTATCTATCTATCTATCTATCTATCTATAGATTTATTGATCTATTGATCTCTTCTGACGATATAACTATGGACGTGGGAGAGCGATCACGACGTTCCTGATATAATGAGGATGTATATAGTTTACTCCCCATGTAGCACCCTATTACCACTCTAATACGCACGAGCCACTTATTACTGCCGGAAAAACTTCAGGAGAAACGTTTACACCTATAGGGTCGAAAACGTGATCGTAGCCGGCAACGCGGCAACTCTTAAAAGTTCCTCATGCGCAAGCATATTATATTATGGCTCTTGAACCGATTTATTTTAGATATTTCTGTATAGTCAAGAACAGAAGTTTAATGGCTTGTCGAGCAAGCGCTTGTCTACACCTGTCATTCTGTGTATGAGATGCTGCAAATACTCACCACTACTAGTGAAGATTTTACCCACCAGGACCAACACCAGGGTTTCGACTTTCAAGATCCGCATCCTTGGTTCATTAGAGACTGGTGGGAAAGTATAGAGTCACCATTAATTTCTCCACACAGTAATAATGGTCATCTATCGGCAGAGTAATCAGATTCAGCCGGCACACTGCATAGTCAAGACGATCTTGGTGAAGAACATATCCTGGCATCCTAGCATAAGTATGTTAATATTATTTGAGATACAGTGTACTAGTACACATAAGACATTTTAGATTACTTTTATTCAAGTATTTTAGAATGCAAACAGAATCATCTTCGATAAAAAGAATTGCTTTATTCCAAATATATTTCTGTGAGTCTTTTCTGATCTCCAGGGATTTGACAAAGCTGAGAAGACAACAAAGAAATAGAAATTCAGAAGTCCATTTCTATGATCTGAAATTATATTCAAAATCATATACTGTCGAGGTTAAGGACAGAGAAAGAAATGAATGAAGAAATTGAGAGAGCTCCACTCCTTTTTCCCATACTATTCAAAAAATTTTGAAATACATGCACTGGTTTGGATGTCATCATCTTCAACAACAACAAAGATAAAATGTACAGCTATTATATAGAACACGCAAGTTTCTCTTACATCAGATTAAGTGACCAAGCGTTTAAATACTAGAAGTTAAATTACGTTATTATGAGGCATTGATCATTGTAAAATGCGCTTGATTGTCATTAGAGCTCCTTTGCGTGATTCTTCATCTGTAAGATGAGAATTGAGGTGTAAAAAGAAACAGAACTACAATCAGTACTCATTGCTCAATCAAGTTATCAAAAGTGTCGAGTCGGCCCATGACTGCAAGGATAACAGTTGGCCGAACGCTTGAAAGAGAATGCTACAAATGCCTGGTATAATAACAAGCACAAGATGTTGCAAGTACTTTTCGTGAAATCTTGATAATATTGATTATAGTAATACACTCTACTGAATAGAAAAAGGGACATTTTTTAAGTAGAATAAAACAGAAAATAAAGAAACGTATACTAGTAACATACCATTTCCAACGCAGGGCTGTGTGAGAACAGGATTGTCTGTCCACAATCACGGTTACATTATTTCCTCCGAAAAATTCCGCATCGCTCGAACGAAACTGGAATGTTGAGAATTGTATAGTTCAAGCTCTGCTGAAGACAGACAGAACCGATCTGCACTATAGAGTAGAGATCATGACTTTTTTAAAAGATAATTATGTCTAATAGACAGTGGTTATAGAGATGTAATCTCTCGTACCCAATAACCATCCACTCTAAATGGAAACGTTAATTAAATATCTTATCAGCAGAACATGCTCTGGCTGTGACAATGTCCATCGGCTGAGCTAGAATTCATGCGCGCACTCTCGAGACCATTTCAACCGAATCGTGTTCTGTTCTCTTACCCCCCCCCCCCCCCTTCTCTCTCTCTCTCTCCCTCTCTCTCTCTCTCTCTCTCTCTCTCTCACTTTCTTCTGTCTGTCTGTCTCTCCTTCTCCATCTCTTCCTCTCCCCCTCTCTCTTATTTTGAGTGAGTGCTATGCAACAACCCCGTTCAATAAACGAAAATTCACCATAGATTATAATCGTAAATATGAACAACAGTGTTCATGCTATATCTATTTGCAAACCAGGCGTTTTTCTCGAAGCTTAATATCATCACATAGATGTCGAAGCACGCATGCATGGCTAGAGATCAAACAGAGGTTTTTTTTTACAGCATAAAGGCACTGCTTTGTCGAATGTTTGATCTTAAATCTTTAATTGATTTTCATCATGCGAGTAAGGCCTATATACTTTCACATCATGTGTGCGTATACCCCCGGGAATTCTGACTTGTTTATCATGTGGAACAGTATTAACAAAACAAAAAAGGGGAAATCTAATTAGGACACGAATCCCGCAAAGGCCTGCAGATTTGGGTTTCGATCCGTATACACATCCGAACACATGACGTTATTCAATATATATATATATATATATATATATATATATATATATATACATACATATACGTATGATAATGTATGATAATAATAATACAATTTCTATAGCTCCATTTTTTCATGATTAAATGCTCAAGGCATTTACACTAAAACAAGAAGACTGAAAATGCATGTTTATATACCATAAAAGAATCATAGACAGATATTAATATCACTGTGAAAATTCAAAAGCACTTTCATTGATGACGAAGGGGGAGGCCCCCGAAAATTTGGATTTTTATAAAAACCAAGGCATCTGGCATATAATGCATTTCTCTATTGTGACATTATTATACATAGATAATTTACATAATACATATACAATATATATGTGTGTGTGTGTATGTAAATATGTCCTCTCTAAAAATGAAATGGAAATCAATAGATTAATCATTTCTTAAATGAACATTTTGAGTATTAAACTTAACATTTTACAAAACGTTGGAGGAGTGACAAATTTTCAAATGTTGATTTACCATTTCATACAGTGTTTATATATATATATACATATATTATATATATATATATATATATATATATATATATATATACTTTCTTAAAAATAGAGTGAAAATATTCACTCTTAACAGAGTGAATTTCGAGTGACAATGTTCATTTTCATTCGTTTTAGAATGACCTCAGGATCACTCCAAAATCTTCGAATGATCCCTGAGGTCACTCCGAAATGAGTGAAAATGAACATTTTCACTCAAAATTCACTCCAATTTCACTCTAAATTCACTCTTCTTTTATTCACTCCTTCAAGAGTTAATATTTTCACTCGATTTTTTAGAGTATATATATATATATATGTAAGTATACTGTATATTATAATATACATGTGTGTATCATATATATACTAGACAGAAAAAGAGAGAGAGAGAGAGAGCTGGAGAGAAAGTGTAAGAGGAGCGTATATCTTTTTGAAACATATAAGTATAGACTTGTTTTTAAAATGTGGAGGTATAAAGAGATACGAATGGAAATATCATAATGCGAAGAAAACGTTTTGCAGATGAACAAGTGTTTAAACAAACGAAATTCTTGGAGGGAGAAAATCCGTGTTTTTTTTTGTTTTTGTTTTTTTTGATGGGAGATTACAATATAGATTTATTACAACCCACCCATTTCCATGACATATTACTTTCCAACTCACTGCATCCCCACATCAATAAACCCTCCAGAATAAACAACACCACCCACAGCAAAACATCAATAGATAACATAAACATTATTGTCTAACGTTATAACTGAAACCTGCACGAACGGCATTCTTTATTCAGATATATCCGATCACCTACCGATTTTTATGATTAATGATAAATCTAACAACCCCGATACACCACCAACCCAAACAATATTTGAAAATGCATAGAAATGAAACGCCACAAAATATTGAATCATTGAATCAAGATTTATTTGAAGAACAATGGAATGACGTCTTTGAACTCCAAGATGTTAATTCTTCTTACGAAATTTTCTTCCAAAAACTATTAGATTATTATGATAAACATATTCCTGTAACTCCCAAAACAAATGGAAGGAAAAAAGCTCGGCAACTTTGGATTACTCAAGGTCTTATACATTCCATTCTTACTCGAAACCGTCTTTATAAAATATCTCTGAGAGAACCTACTCCTGAAAACGTGAAAAGGTACAAAATATATAGAAATAAACTAACTACCTTGATTCAAGTTTCACGTAAATCTTATATTTCAAATAAACTCGAATTTAATAAGGATGATAAAATTGCTCTTTGGCGGACCGTAAATGAAATATGGAAAAAGAAACCTACTGAATGTCCTGACAGCATTCATACTCATAATGATAATGTCATTACCAATTCTGATCAAAGTGCAAACATTTTTAACAATTTCTTTGTTAATGTTGGTCCTTTTTTAGCTGCATCTATTCCCATAAATGACATAAAAAATTATAAAGATTACTTATCTGAAAGTAATCAAAATTCTTTGTTTTTTACTCCAATTAATGACTCGACAATTATTGATATTGTTCGATCTCTTAAATGTAGTAAATCCTGTGGGCCTGATAACTTAGGTGGGAATTTGCTGGAAAAAAAAATTACCCCCTAGCAGCCCCTCTCATCCATATATTCAATCTATCCCTACTTAACGGTAGGTATCCAGACTCCTTCAAAATCGCCAAAGTTATCCCCAGCTATAAAAGAGAAGATCCTTCAATGGTGAAAAATTAAAGACCCATTTCATTGTTACCTGCAATATCGACAATTTTAGAAAAAGTAGTTTACAAGCGTCTCTACTCGTTCATGATTGAAAATAAAATATTAAATGCGAATCAGTTTGGGTTTAGGAAAGGATTTTCTAACGATTATGCTATAGTTAGTCTGTTAATAATATTATTGATGCGTTTACTAAAAAAGGAGCACATAATTGGAGTTTTTATGGATCTTAGTAAAGCGTTTGACACTATTGATCATGACATTTTTACTTGAAAAATTACATAATTATGGCGTGAGAGGGATTACTCTGTCGTGGTTCAGAAGTTATTTAAGTCATCGCAAACAATATGTTGCATTTAAATCCAGTCACTCAACATATTCTAACGTGTCGTGTGGTGTCCCTCAGGGATCTATCCTCGGGCCCCCACTTTTTTTTTTTAAATTTACATCAATGATATCATCAATTCCTCTCCTCGTTTAAACTTCATCTTATTTGCAGACGACACCAATGTTTTTTATTCCCACAAGGACATTGTAACACTGGTTGATACACTAAATACGGAATTAAGCAACATCTCGAAATGGTTTAGAAGTAACAAGCTTTCATCAATATTCAATGTCATTGAATATTGATAACACATGTTTCATACACTTTCATACGCTTCAATCCCAACCCACCCTTCCTCAAAGTATTTTTATTGATGACATAACATTGCTGAGAAACATTCAACCAAGTTCCTAGGAGTGACCCTAGATAGCAATCTAACTTGGAATACTCATGTCCAGAATATTACAATAGCGACATCTAAAGCAACTGGTGTTTTAAGAAGAATAAAATATATAATGAATAATCAAACTTTAATAATGTTATATAACACTTTATTTCTATCATAATATATAATGTACTGCAATATTGTATGGGGCAACTGTAGCAAAAATAAGTTGAACACAATTTTTCTTTTCCAGAAAAAGGCTCTTCGTACATGCACACATTCAAATTTCTTGGCTCACACTGATCCCATATTTTATCGCCTAAAAACTTTGAAGGCCCATGATACATTTATACCTAACTGCCATATTTATGTATAAACACACTCGAAATTCATTACCATTTTTTTCATAATGCCCAGTAACTAATGACCATATTCATTCATACCCTACCCGTCCTTCCCATGATTTCCATCCAAAGCTTTTACTTGCTCAAAAGTCGATTAGACATCACGGTCCGGATACACTCTTCCTGAGGAGTTGAAACAGTGTGCCTCCCTGTTTTCATTCAAAGCAAACTTAAAGAAGCACATTTTATTACAGTATACTTCAAATACGAACTAAAAACAAATAATTTATATGACTAATGTTGGTCTCCCGATAGTAACATCGCATATAGTCCAGCAAACCAATTCTATCATTCCAAATTCCAGCCTATCTGTCCTTGTGTACTTTCAAGCACCTGCACGCACATTCACCACCATCACACACATCAGAGTTTATTTCCCCCTGCTATCTTCGCAGCAGAATTTGCATTGTTACGAATCTAGTACGTCCCTATCTCTTCCTCGGGCCGGCCATCTTTTCAGGCAATGCTTATATATGGCGGCCCTCGGCATAATCGCTTCTTAACTATAATTGTTATTGTAATCCCTGCTGCATAGACATGCATACTGTATATTATGTCATTAATTCCCTTTTATATCGTTGTTTATGCAAGTCAAACGACTCTGTGTTCAATTTACTTTGTATATTTCCTATATGTTCATGATTATGTAACTTATGTATATCGTTTATGCAAGTCAAACGACTCTGTGTTGAATTTACTTTGTATATTCCCTACATGTTCATGATTATGTAACTTATGTATATTGATTTGCAGAAAATAAAGTATCTATCAAACAAACAAACAAAAAAGAAATAACTTTCGTCTGTATGGTCTGAGTATGACTGTAACACAGTGTACTTATGATGTGCCCATTCCGCATGACTAATGAGTTCAAGGTAATTATAATAAGAAAGAATGAGAATGAAATACAAAAATCATTACACGCACATGTACATGAAAGTAAGTGAAAGAATTGAACAATAATTATGACAATTTAAAAAAAATCACATTTTTATTATGTACATATAACAGTACTGGAGAACAGTCATAAACAAATATACGTATAAGTATCAGATAAAGTGTGAGTATAGAGGAATACAGACAGAGTGATAGAAATAACACGAGTAAGAAGAAGATAACACATATTCATATACTAGTATGAAATTTGATATGACAGGTATAATCACCACCAATATACAAGACACAAATGGGTGAAAACCGTTCATGCAGAGACATGTAGGCCTATAAGCAAACCTAGTATTCTTACATCGATGGTAACTCTACAATCAATGATAACTATACCATATCAACACTATATTCTATAATGGTATGGCAAATCAAAGCCAAGGAATCACTGAGTCAATGGATAAAAAGTGATTGCAGAGTTTACCACTGTATATAGAACAAACAACAGTTTTGTGCAATGGCGTCGACCTTTGACTGTCGGACAGAACTTCGCGGTACATGTAAGTATGCGTAACTCAACCTATTTTTTTTTTTGGTCCTTTTTTCAACTCAAATAAATAAACAACATATCATTCTCCTTGTTTTAACAAAAATAAGGATTCAATCACTGAATTTCGATTCTGAAAATGCGAAGCTCCCTTTCACCCGCTCGTCGCCAACGGCGTAGCCAGGATTTCATCTTAGGGGGGGCGGTTAGTCTGCGAGGGAGCGAAGCGACCGAGCCCGAGCGAGCGGAGCGAGCGAGGGGGGGGGGGAGGGTGCGGGAGGGGGGTGTCCCCCCTCCCACGGTAAGAACTTTTTGCATTTTGATGTTGTAAATGGTGCAATTTGACGCATGTTTTTGCGCGTTTTATCGACATGAAACAGTCCCACTTGTTTAAGGTAGCAGTTTATTTTGATGTCGATTATTATTGAACAATTTGCCTGTAAAATTGTATAATTTAAATACACTTCTTGTATCAATTCTTTTCACTGAATCATGAACGCGACTGAACCCGAGCGAGCGGAGCGAGCGAGGGGGAGGGGAGGGTGTGGGAGGGGGGTGTCCCCCCTCCCACGGTGAGAACTTTTTGCATTTTGATGTTGCAAATAGTGCAATTTGATGCTTGTTTTTGCGCGTTTTATCGACGTGAAACAGTCCCACTTGTTTAAGGTAGCAGTATATTTTAGTGTAGATTATTATTGAACAATTTGCCTATAAAATGGTATCATTTAAATACACTTCTAGTATCAATTCTTTTTCACTGAATATCATGAACGCGACTGAACGCGAGCGAACGGAGCGAGCGAAGGGGGAGGGGAGGGTGTGGGAGGGGGTGTCCCCCCTCCCACGGTAAGAACTTTTTGCATTTTGATGTTGTAAATGGTTCAATTTGATGCATGTTTTTGCATGTTTTAACGAGTTGAAACAGTCCCACTTGTTTAAGGTTGCAGTATATCTTGATGTAGATTATCATTGAACAATTTGCCTGTAATATGGCATGATTTAAATACACTTCTTGTATTAATTTTTTCATGAATATCATGAACGCGACTGAACCCGAGCGAGCGGAGCGAGCGAGGGGGAAGGGAGGGTGTGGGAGGGGGGTGTCCCCCCTCCCACGGTAGGAACTTTTTGCATTTTGATGTTGTAAATGGTGCAATTTGATGCATGTTTTTGCGCGTTTTATCGACATGAAACAGTCCCACTTGTTTAAGGTAGCAGTTTATTTTGATGTCGATTATTATTGAACAATTTGCCTGTAAAATTGTATAATTTAAATACACTTCTTGTATCAATTCTTTTCACTGAATCATGAACGCGACTGAACCCGAGCGAGCGGAGCGAGTGAGGGGGAGGGGAGGGTGTGGGAGGGGGGTGTCCCCCCTCCCACGGTGAGAACTTTTTGCATTTTGATGTTGCACATAGTGCAATTTGATGCTTGTTTTTGCGCGTTTTATCGACGTGAAACAGTCCCACTTGTTTAAGGTAGCAGTATATTTTAGTGTAGATTATTATTGAACAATTTGCCTATAAAATGGTATCATTTAAATACACTTCTAGTATCAATTCTTTTCACTGAATATCATGAACGCGACTGAACGCGAGCGAACGGAGCGAGCGAAGGGGGAGGGGAGGGTGTGGGAGGGGGTGTCCCCCCTCCCACGGTAAGAACTTTTTGCATTTTGATGTTGTAAATGGTTCAATTTGATGCATGTTTTTGCATGTTTTAACGAGTTGAAACAGTCCCACTTGTTTAAGGTTGCCGTATATCTTGATGTAGATTATCATTGAACAATTAGCCTGTAATATGGCGTGATTTAAATACACTTCTTGTATTAATTTTTTCACTGAATATCATGAACGCGACTGAACCCGAGCGAACGGAGCGAGCGCGGGGGAGGGGAGGGTGTGGGAGGGGGGTGTCCCCCCTCCCACGGTGAGAACTTTTTGCATTTTGATGTTGCAAATAGTGCAATTTGATGCTTGTTTTTGCGCGTTTTATCGACGTGAAACAGTCCCACTTGTTTAAGGTAGCAGTATATTTTAGTGTAGATTATTATTGAACAATTTGCCTATAAAATGGTATTATTTAAATACACTTCTAGTATTAATTCTTTTCACTGAATATCATGAACGCGACTGAACCCGAGCGAGCGGAGCGAACGAAGGGGGAGGGGAGGATGTGAGAGGGGGTGTCCCCCCTCCCACGGTAAGAACTTTTTGCATTTTGATGTTGCAAATGGTGCAACTTGATGCATGTTTTTGCGTGTTTTAACGAGTTGAAACAGTCCCACTTGTTTAAGGTTGCAGTGTATCTTGATGTAGATTATCATTGAACAATTAGCCTGTAATATGGAATGATTTAAATACACTTCTTGTATTAATTTTTTTCTCTGAATATCATGAACGCGACTGAACCCGAACGAGCGGAGCGAGCGAGGGGGGAGGGGAAGGTGTGGGAGAACTTTTTGCATTTTGGTGTTGCAAGTGGTGCAATTTGATGCATGTTTTTGCGTGTTTTAACGAGTTGAAACAGTCCCACTTGTTTAAGGTTGCAGTATATTTTAGTGTAGATTATTATTGAACAATATGCCTATAAAATGGTATCATTTAAATAATCTTCTTGTATTAATTCTTACACTGAATATCATGAACGCTGTCTGTTCAGCAATCAAACAGAAAAAGCATGCACACGAGGGTGTAGATGATAGGGGCATATCCCCTCCCACACGAACGTGATTTTGCGTTTTCAGACCTGAAATTCAGCGATCTGGTGCAAATTTTTGGTGCAATACTTTTTCATCGAAGTGTTAAAATCACGGAATTTAGCTCTTATTCCGAATGTGCACCATCTGTGTGTATGTATAAAGTCTAGTGAGGTAGAGCTTAGGGGAAGGGGGATTTCCCCTCCCGCTCGCGGAGCTTTTGCGTTTTTAGAATTGAAATAAAGCGATCTGGGTATAGCCACAGTCTACTTCTATGCATGGCGGAAGGGGGGGGGGGGGGGGAGGGGCGGGCGAGCAGGGAGAAGGCGTGGGCGAGTGTTATCTCCACCCTTCCCTTCCGATGGAGCTTTTGCCTTTTTGAGGTTGAAATTGAGATATCTCGTATACGCATATTTGATGGAATCAACATTTGGGAAATCACAAAAAAAAAAAACCAACTGATGGGGAGGGGGGGGACTGAGGGAGGAAAGGGTCGATTAAAAGGGGAAACTCCCCTTATACATGAGGGAACCTTGAGTTTTCGGAATATAAGTGATAAGTCTTGTGCACTCAGAATTATTCATAATTTTTGTGCAAATCTAAAAAGTGTACTAAGCTAGGGAAAGAGGCACAGAGGGGGAGGGTTTGGGAGGGGGTTTCCCCCTCCCAAGCACGAGAGATTTTGCATATTTTGAATTGAAATTCAACGATGTGGTGCACAATTTGAGTGAAATATTCAAAAAAATATCTTATTTGATGAAAGGTTGCAAAGGAGACCCGCTTCATGTGCATGCATACAGTATACACGCATTTTTTTTTTCCGCCTCCCAAATCCCCGGTCCAAATCTTAGGGGGGGGGGGGGGGGGCGACCGCCCCCATCGCCCCCCCCCCCCCCCGGCTACGCCAGTGCAGTCGTCGCTGCGATTAGATATTAGATTTTTGAATAATTTGATCAGTAAATGAGTAGGCTACATCACACATCAGTTAAAATATTAGTTTGTTGTTGTTGTTGCAATTCGAATAAAGAAATGTATTGTTAAATGTAAATTAAAGTGATAAAATGATCGAAAAGATAGATATTTGGATTTTGTTCAACAACAAAAAATCGAATGTAGCATTTTACTTTTTTAATTGAAGATTTGATATTTAATTTCCAAGAAAACCCCCTCCAATCCCACACCCTCCCCCACCCCCCTAAAAAAAAAACACACACACACACACACACGAACACACACAAACACAAACACAAACATGTGCAGAACATGTTGCCTTGCAGATTGAAAATAAATGTCTATTACGTACTTAACGATACCATAGATAGAGCAAGGTTCGTAATTTACATAAAAGTTAAACCAAAACAAAGCGAAGTTCGAAGAATGGTGACCGACCGACGACCTTTTCCTGTTTACAACTGAAGTGTTTTTTATGATTTATTTCTTCGTCGAAACTGAGATATGGGAACGATATTCTCGGGATATTCCCGTTCTGCAGACAATACCGAACGGAAAGGGAGGAAAAGAACTCTAAGTGAAGATGACAGTGACGATGAGAGCGAAACCGACCAAGTTCTCCACACCCCTCAAAGGTAACAACACAACATTCATTCATTTCAACACTACACCAGTGCAGAGGAAGGAAGAGAGCCACGTTTACTTGGTCCCATCGCTTGTATTTTACGTGAGGTTCTTCTGACCTTACCGAAGCGGGAAGAAGGGGGCATGTAGAACATCATGACATGTCTCTCATGTCGCCTTTTAATTTTTTTTTCTTGTACCTAGACTCTAGTAGTACTCTGGAGGTATTTACACAGGATAATTTTGATTTGTATGAAATGCTGATTTGCTGACAACGATTCCCTGTTCACCCAGAATCTCAAGACTAAATAAATTTAAATCTACACCACACCAGCCTAGTAAAAGTCTGTGATTGTGTGTGTGAGAGTATGAGCACGTGACAGGTGACTAACGTTAAACCGGAGTAAATTTAAACTGTTAGAAGTTCTATAGGCCTAGGTGCCCTAGTTAGAACCCTAATAAATGTTAAATCGGCCGTTAAATCTTCACTATACTACTAGTATGGTTGGGTGTTCATGATACCGGCCACCTAACGTTTTTCTAGTGAGAAACGTGAAAAATCTCACAATTTGCCTGAAATTTTACTCACGTGTGGAGAAAATACTCCGGATTCACAAGCGCGCACTGAAAATGCGATCTGAGGTTCGCGCTCTAGATGGCGGCTTCGAACGCGTGGGGTCTCATTTTTTCCGCACTCAGTTGCCCTGCTCATTTCAACCGACCACCCGGACAATACGTGTAAAGGGCACTTAAATGCGTTTTTTTCGACAGGCCGCTGTTTTTTTCTAGCCGTCATTTTTTCCCCAATAATATTTGAATATATTTTGAATCCTTCGATATTACTTTTGAAGGACTGTTTGATGAATTTGAATTGATTTTCATTAGGAAACTTTTCATTGTAATTGAAATAAATTAGATGAGTTGGTTTGTTTTTTCACATTCATTTCTCGTTTCTGCTTCAACTCGTACGGTCGTAGCGGGCGACAAAATAATTATGTCAATGTGTATGTGTAACGTGTGTGCACGATCGTACAAGCGGCGGTGACAATTTTGCGGTCAAAATCGTCAAATTTATTACGGAAGGATTCAGCAAAGGTAGGCCACTGCCGGCCTAGTTATATGTAGTTACACGATAAATCTTATTCGATTTTGTTAAATTTCGTTAATTTAGAGGGAATACTTATTTGTTTTTGCCTCATTTTACTCGGTAGCGTAGCCCAGTGAAGAATCGAACACCGTTGCGTGTAGTCCCATGCGTACATTTTCTTTCTGTACGCGCAATGCCATTATAATGCGCGGTCGGTCGTTATGCACCCGGTCGGTGGGTTGCACACCTACCATACTACCGATGCTGTTAATTTCTGGATACAACATACAGTCATCTGCAAAATAAAAGAGTACAAACTTAACTCTTCGCCCGGAGAAAGATCATTTACACTTTAGCCGTAGGTGGAGGCCAAAAACGCACGCTATATTAATCCGCTAGTCCCTACCCTTCCCTGAGGGACACCTGATATTAGAATGAATTAAAGACTATACTAGTCAATCTCACATTGTCAGAGTTTGTGCCATCCAGGAGGACTAATGACTGCTTATGCCAGTTACGAGTAAACAAAAAAGACTTTGTGCTGGACACCGTTTCATGAAAGATGTCAGCCTTGAATATTTCAGTGAAATCCTTAGACCTTAGTTTTGATTAGCTGAGAAGCTCTCTGGTCTGGTAACGAACAATTGCTATTTTGATAGTCAGAAACTGACAACTTTCATGAAACGATGCCCAAATGAGCGTGTGGTCTTTGATACCATGCATGTGCATACAGTAGGTTTATAATGAGGCAATTTTGTGGAACCTTATCAAAGGCCTTCGAAAAATCCAGCATTAAATGGCATTGACTTTTTTTTCGCTCTGGTATGAATTTGCAAGATCTTTAGATATAGTTGCTTGTGCAAATTGTTTCTCATAAGTTATTCTTCCTGAATCCATGCTGGCAGGGAATCGTGATGGAGTGTGCATCACGATGCTTCATAATGGAGGATACAACAATACATGGCAGAGTTTGACAAATTATGCTGGTGAAGGAGATAGCACACTACAAATTTGTAGTTCTCAGCTTTGGTTCTATCTCCTCTTTTGAAGACCTGGGTAATATGGCTCATCTTCCAGTCATTTATTTATTTATTGAAACATATTTATACAGGATTAAAAATGATCAGCTTCAAGCTGTTTTATATCGAAGTCCTGTGTAACACAATGCAATTTCCTGCACAGGGGATACTGTAAAAAGACAACATCAAAAAACCAAGAAGAACAGAAAGAATAGCAGATTGCAATGACAGATTGTACTCACAAATGTGCACTTTAAAATTAGGGCCGACTTCAGAGGCTGTCTCTTTCTAAAGGATGGCAGCAATGTTGACATAACCAGTCGCCTTGGCAGGATGTTGTGTACATTGTAATCCCTCTTAGGAATGTCTCTTCACGTCTGTCCTGAACAACTACTACTAGCTACATGTAGTGCAATGTACTGTCTTCCATAGATGGGTACTTCTATTATCTAAGGAAGAATATTAAGAAGTGGGATGGTATCACAATGTAGTTTGCACATCACAGTACATGAGGGTAGCGTTGCATGAAGGGAAAATATCCATAAACTTTGAATGTGTTTAAATCGGTCTGTTCAAACAGAAAGCTCCACTTCGAAGCATGCAGTACTTAAAATTAGTGGAAAAAAATAGTCTGTCAATAATTCTTTGTGAGAGCAAGTCATCCTGTGAAAGCATTTACATAAAATGCAAGATGGCAGTATTATACTGTGTATGTATACTTCACATTTACATCTTGGTACTTTTCATTCATTTGCCTTAGAAGTAATTCATCAAATCTTCTGTGAGGAAAGTAAATGAGATGTACAAGCTGTACATATCGAAGCCTTCAAGTTTTGATAATCCTGATTGTAATACAAGCATATAGTTGTAGGTGAGAGACATCTGATAAGTGCGAAAAAGTATTAGTGTCTTTCTGGTTTTGCCTTTTAATTTCATATCTTTCCTGTCCTGTTTGCAATAAATCTTTGCTAATTCACATATTGTACAGACCATAAAAAATGGTTTGATATTATGTTTTCTGTGACATACATTGTCTGTACAATGTACATAATATGTACAATCATATGGCATAAATGGGCTGTCTCTACATGCTAATTTGACATTATGACAATTGCTTGCTGTATTAGTATAAATTTCTTCCCATTGCATATTATTGTAGACCGATGTATGCTACTTGTAATTTTTAATGATGTCACATCCCTTCTCAATTTTGTTTTAAAGGAAAAAGATGAAATGCACATCAAAGTACATCTACAATGCATTGTTTGTCAATGGAGAGAATTCAGACATTACCATTCATGCCTTGGGAAAGGACTGGCCTCTACACAAGATATATCTCTGCCAGGTAAATAATCAAGTATTTTTGTTCTCCTTTTAGCTCACCCGAGCCGAAGGCTCAAGTGAGCTATTGCGATCGCTCTTTGTCCGGCGTCTGTCGTGCGTCGTGCGTCGTCCGTAAACTTTTTACATTTTCATCTTCTTCTTGAGAACCCCATGACCGATTTTCACCAAACTTGGCAGGTAGCATCCCTAGGGGGATAGGATCTCAATTTGTTCAAATGGGCACCATGGCCCACCTGGGGGGCCCCAGGGGGCCCAAACACCCTAAAATTGAGGAATCTTAAAAAATCTTCTAGAACCAGAAGTGATAGGGCTTAGATAATACTATGAGTTAGTTCATTGATGACTGTAGTTTCAAGTTTGTTCATGGGATTGGCGGAATCAGGGGTACCCCCCCCCCCCCCCCCCCTTGGGACCCAGGAGAGGGGATGGAGAGAAGTCCTACAGTTGTAATGGGGCCTGAATTGTACATGTTCATCTTCTTCTTGAAAACCTCATGATGAATTTTGACCAAATAGCAGGTAGCATCCCTAGGGGGATAGAATCTCAATTCCTTCAAATGGGCACCATGTTCTTCTTGGGGGGCCCCTAGGCCCCCTCCCCCACATTAAGGAATATTTAAAATCTACTCTAGAACCAGAAATGATAAAGCATAGTTAATACCATGAGTTTGTACATTGATGACTTTAGTTCCAAGTTTGTTCATTGCAGATCCAGGGCTGCCTGCCCACCCCCCCCCCCCACCCTGGAGTTGAGGGGGGGGGGGGGGGATCCATATGCAGACCTAAGTTTCCAATGTTCTTAGGTGAGAGTGTGCAAGAATGCATGGAAGGTGAAATTGCGATACTCAGGTGAGCGTGTGACGCCCGGGTCTCTTGTTCTTCAAGGTGCTACCAAGCACATATACTGTACAGGGAATAATTTTTAAACTCAAATTTGATTAGCAATTTCAGCTGATGAAAAATATCTTCAGTGATATCCTGTACGCTTCTATGTAAGAAAGCTGCTACACAAAAGTTAGTTGTGTAGCAGTGGTGTAAAAATGCATTGCAAATTGCGATGCGATACCAGGAAAATTATTCCTTGAGCACTGTATACTGTGCATGCCCAACATGCACTGTAGGAAAAATTCCATACCCAGAGAAAAATGAATGATTTTTAAAAATCCAAGTCCTTCTACCTATAAAACAAAAAATAGAAACAAAATCAGATAACAGCAGCAAGAGAACAAATAGAACCATTTGATTGTGCTGCTTTGCGTTTCCAAAATTTGTTTCTCTCTTCAGAGTGCATCTAATGTACAGTATTTGAAGAACATCAAACAGATTTCCGTGATGGCAAAAGTGCATCGTTCAGTCAAAGGTAGCGCAAGGCAAACAACCCTTTGAAATATTGTGACTGTACCTGCAAACACACTTTTTATTCTACACATGTATACAATGTAGCTCTGTGTAAAAGTCGCATCACTTATTTTTTTCTCCCACAGAAATATGTGTCAATTTCAAGGAGTTTGACTTTGAAGAGTGTGGTTGTGCACACATCTCAACTTTTAGTGCACAACCCAAGCAATTCCATTCTAAGCTCATCTTTACAAAATTGTATCTGTTACAATGTATATACATTGTACATGTGTGTAACATCTTAGAATTGCAAGTCTGTGTAACCTCATACTAATAAGATGTAAGTCAGCAACTGTATCTTTCAATTATCAGAAGATTGTGTGGGACATACACTGTACCTTGTATTTAAAATGTTTCTCTCTTTTGTTTCACAGTCAAGCTACTTTGCCAGCATGTTCAGTGGGTCTTGGAAAGAATCCAAGCTCAGTGAAATTGACATCGACATTCCAGACACAAATATAGATGAAGAAGGTAGAGACGATTTCCTTTTTGTTCCAAGACATTATGAGCCACTTTGTTTTTGTGATGTATGATCAAATTGAAATCTACCTTTATTTCTATGATATTCATGTGGGATGAGACTAGTTAAACCCCAATGAAGTGATTGAGTTTTGACGTGTAACGAAGGAAGATGTTCCACTGTTAATATCATGAGTATCATCAAAAATTTCCTGTAAAAATATTGTATGTCATGATAGAAATAGTAAATCATTTTGGAGCCAAGTGAAGGCATTCAGTTTATCTGTGAAAATGACAATAGCCAGATATTGTTTGATAATTTAGAGTTTTGCTGATCATTCACCATTTGAAGGTGCAGCATCCCAATTTGTACTACACTTTAAATGAATGTTTCCATATATCTCTGTTGGCAGAATAGTCACATGCAGTTTCAGTTTATGTGTAGGGTAAAATTGGTCTAAGTTGTGTTTCACAGAAGCTTGTGTTTACACCGTGTACGCTGACATCTTGTGCTATGTGAATATTTCTTTCTCTTTCATCTCTATCATGGTGACAGATTAGGAAAAAATTGTAAGAAAAATATGAACAATTGTGCATTTGTTGTACATGAACATTCGGTTTGTAGGAGATATGCGATGATTTGTGAACATTGTTTGCTAGTGGAATGGTGAGCAGTTAAAGTGAAGGATAGGTCATATGTTCCAACTCTTCAGAAAGCTTAATAACATAGGGGTTGAATGATGCTTCTGTGTTTTTTATTCTTTTGATTCATTTTGTTTTAATTCACCAGCCCTCCAGGTTGCCCTTGGGTCTCTCTACAGGGATGATGTTCTCTTGGAACCAGTCAAAGTGGTGTCGGTCCTGGCTGCTGCCTCACTCCTACAGCTGGTGAGACTTGATTAGGCACTTGATTGTTTTGTTGCAATGTTTTACCAATGCTAATGGACATTTCCACAGGTGCTAATCATGATTATGAGTCATCTCTTATGTGTATCCCCCTTTGTTTAAAGGGGAATTCCTGACCAGTTGAAGTTTAGTCTCGAAAGAAAGAGTAAAACTTTATAAGCACAGGAGCAAAAATTTGATCAAAATCAGGTACCGATTGTGATAAGAGGAGTTATGATATTGTGAAGTATTTTGTTTTGTTTTGTTTTTTTGTAAGCAGTTCTCAAACAGTTGATATGAATATGTAAATGAGCGAGCTCATGATATCATCCCCTCACAATTTCCATCGATCATGTACAAGAAATTGATGACAATTCAACTTTTCTAATATGAAAGTGTAAAACATGATGTTATTTCTGGCTGAATAACTTCAAAATAATGATCGGTCCGATATATTAGGATTTGGGAGTAGGGCATATCATAGAGCTCATTAAATGTTATTCTTTGTTTTCAGATAAACTCTTAATCAACCTGGAATTACCCTTTAAGGAGTCCAAGCACATATAAATTGTGGTGACATACCTGTGACGAAAAAAGAATGCATATAAATTATCATCATGCAATACCTGCATTAATCTAGTGAATACTCTTCTTGCTGTATGTTATACCCCACAATTATGATTTCTGTAAAGTAATGCAATGGTCTGTATATCCTTGGTGCATGCAAACAGGAAGGCTTAATCCAGCAGTGTGCAGACATCATGACTGAAACCATCAGCCCCAAGACGGTATGCAGCTACTACTCAGCAGCAACGTCTTACGGTTTGCAACAGGTCGCCAAGAGGTGAGCGGCCATATTTTATTTGTCTCTCTCAGCTGTAGAGAAGCAGAGATGCAACTTTACAGCACACATGTATCGGTACTATATTCCACCACATTAAAAAACTCGGTAGCGGGGGGGATCATACCATCAAGTGGGAAGGCTGGCCTGGCTCGGATATATTGGAGAATACCCATAACAGATTTGTGTGCAGCTTTATCACTGATCTGTATGTGAGTGCACACTAAGCCAAAGAATCTCGACTGAGGTTGACCGTTACCCATGAGCGTGCGCTTTGATGCATATATTCGCTGACACGTAGCTGACAGGTGCTATTTGTGTTTTTGAATGTACCCTGGCTGGCAGAGAATGAAGACCGATTTAATTGGACCACCCATGTTTCCCCATGCTACTGGGTCTTTTGTGTTTGTAGCTTCCCCATTGCATACTCTTATTACCACTTGAACTCTTGGCAGAGGGGACCACTAGCTGTGAATATCAGGTCTCGCTCAAGAGCAGGAGTATCATGGCAGGACATGAACCCCTGGCCCTCTCAATCAAAAGCACAAGTGCATCCACCAGTAGACCATGACACTGCCGGTTGCAAATGGGCCCTTTGTGTACATGAATTACAATGCTATAGTATCCCATCATGCTTTGCAAATGGATGCTGCTTCTTGTAAATCATGTATATTGTTGTTGTTGTTGTTGTTGTTGTTGTTGTTGTTGTTGTTGTTGTTGTTGTTGTTGTTGTTGTTGTTGTTGTTGTTGTTGTTGTTGTTTAAGCCATGTTTCTCCTCTTTGCATCATATTTACAGTTGCCTGGAATGGCTTGAACTCAATTTGATGGTTGCACAGAAACCAGCCCTGCTCAGGGAAATCAGGTATGATTAATTTGTTTACTCATCCACTTTCTGGATTATCCAAGCAAAATGGTATAGTATGTGCGATTTATGTTTTCTTGTTTCTCTTTCAGTGGAAAGGTGTCAATAAATGAAACATATGTATATTTTGTGTTATTACATTTTCTTGTCCCCAAGGTGACACTAAGAACCCTGTGTGGGTGGTTAGATGCGTACAGTGTCACCTTCCAACTTTGCGCAGTTCGCTTTCTGAATGGCAGCCAAATCAGGAAGACGCATGTTAATGTCCGCAGTCTATACCAAACTTTTGAGTCGTCAAGCATTGATTAATTTTTCTATGAAATAGGCCTTTCCAAACAGTATTGTTACTTTTTTCATGCCTCATATATGTTGTGAACATATGTCACTCTTCCATTCTGAAATGTTTTGTTTAATATCAATTACAATGCTTGTGAATGTTATTGTGCCTTCCAGGAATATAACATGAATATCATATTACAACATCTTGATATATGTGACTGTACATAATATACTCTTTTGCTGATTTCATCATTCAATAATATTTTTCTAATCATTGCTATTTTCTTTTGTTATTTTTTTTCCTTCAGCCCTGACTTATTTGAGCAAGTTATCAGATCTCCAAACCTCTTTGTACTCCAGGTGGAAATGGATGTCTACTCTATGGTGAAAAAGGTGAGGGCAATGTCATTCATCGTTAAACATTTTACCAAGGATTATTTCTTTAACAAACAAACAAAACACACGCACATACACACATAAATGTTCGGCCATCATTCCACATCACCTCTATGAATTCAGTTCATAATCTTCATCACTGTTGCCAGAGATTTTGTGTTTTCGACCATTTGTGTGCCTGCTGATGCAGATATGAGTACCTTTTGTTTTGATGATTACTTTGAACAACTTGAGTTATAACTATGAAATATTAAATGTATCATCATGCTGAGCACATTTTTTTCTTAAGCATGTGTGATCATTAAAACTGATGGAGTTACATAGTGATATGATTTAAATATGTATGTGATGTGACAGGTGGAAGGCGAGAGGTTGAAGGTCAGATCTGAGTTATTCCATTTTTGCAAGAACTCCAGCAGCACTCGATTGAAGGTCACCACAGTTGATGCATAACTGTAGTATTTGAAGACAATTACTGATGATAACTAAGAAATATAACAAAGAAAAAACAAACACACTTACACACAATATGTGAGTTGGATAAGTGTAGTATGTTTAAAGGGAATGCAAACCCTAAGAGCAATGTGGATTGAGTAAAAGCATTAACATTTAATAGTAGAACACATCAGTGAAAGTTTGAGGAAAATCTGACAATCGATGCAAAAGTTATGAATTTTTAAAGTTTTAATGTTGGAACCGCTGGATGAGGAGACTACTTGAGGTTATGACGTATGAGTGGACAACAATATAAAGAAAATATAAAAGGAATTCCACAAAAATTCACTTTTCTAGCAAAATGAAAGAGTACTTGACTAACCACTTTCAGAAAGCAGTGGGAATAAGTGCTACCCCTAACATATGTCAGTATCAAGTTGACGGAATGTGTAATTTTCATGAAAAATGGATTTTTATTGAACTCCCTTTTTATTTTCCTTATATTGTAGTCCACTCATTAGTCATAACCTCTAGTAGTCTCCTTACCTAGCAGTTTCAACACCAAAACTTTAAAATTCATAACTTTTGTATCGATTGCCCGATTTTCCTCAAACTTTCACTGAAGTGTTCTACTAATGTTACTGCTTTCACTCAATCCACATTGCTCTTTGGGTTTGCGTTCCCTTTAAATGAAATAGTTGAAATCAATGCCATGGAGTGTTGCAATGCCTCCAGCTTTATGTGACTGCTGTCAGCCAAAGTCGTGCACACTACACGATCATAGCGGTCGCACGAAAAGAGAGGAAGCCGGGTCATACAACCAGTCGCACGACTTGACACCGCACACTATATGATTAGACTACACAGGCAGACTTATGACTGTTCTGACTTCAGTACATTATACTGTAGCATGATTGGCTGAAATCCCACGACCAGTTGTGAAAATGTGACGTGTCAAATCTCTTCATCTGGCATTAAGGCACCGTCGCCAACTGGAAACTGTCAAGGCTGGCGAGGTCACACTTCTGGTCTTAAAGTCGTACGACCGGTAAATCATAGCAAAGTTGTGTAGTGTGCGGTGGCCTTAAGACTAACTGATTCTAGTAAATGTTGCTGCTATGGCTGTTCCATAAATGATATTTCATGATACCATGTCTTGTCGTTGCTCTACTCTCCAGTATGTCTTCCTTAGACTGACCCCATCATGGCACGGGGACTCCAAAACTCTGGGAAGGGATGCTGATAACTACTTTAGGAGATACGGTAAGAGATATCTGTCTTCCTGCCCCTACCCCCCCCCCCCACACCATTTTATTCCACATGATTTTATGGCACTTTTGGCAGGAAAGTATGAAAAGTGCATCTCACCAGAAATGTGTGCATAAAAAGTCCTGTCTATAGAAAAAAAAAATGGTAGGAATATGAACTGAATTCTGGGTCTATTTGGTTGAAAGTTTTATTTAATATTTGTATTTTAGGACAAATATGACTTTTATACCCAATGCTGCCCAGAGCACAGCACATAGCAGAAATATCTCACTGGTTTAGATTTGTATAGACAGAATGGATGTGCAACAAAAATGCCAAGGTATGACTGCCTGTATTATGTTTTTGTTTTTGTTTTTATATTTCCTTTTTTACTTCTGGCTCCAACAAAACTTCTATAGTCGTTATCTTCCTGTGTATTTTATTCTAGCAGATTGAGCATTGTATCTAACCATGGAGAATAGACTCCAGCGAGCTTTGACTCATAAAATCAAGCAAAGGAAATGCTATGGAGCTGCAAGTAATGCCTGTCTTTCGCCAATATTTTGTATTCTATTTAGGAATAGTTGCATGGTCTTTATGCGGTTCTTGTGTTGCACTCAATTAGGGAAAGAAAAATTATTCCATCTCTTCATTTTTATTACAGATGCAGGATGTTTTCTGAAGTCAGAACTGGGAGCACCATTCTCAAAGCTCTTCTCGGCGTTAAGGCTGGGGAGTATCATCAATGAACCTAGCTCATGCAGACATGTAGAAGATGACAAGATTATCACACAAGGTAATCCACTCATCACTGTACTTTAACAGAATTTACTTTAGTCTTGCTTTTACGCTTGTGTGTGTGTGTGTTTGTATGATTAAGGGTGAGGGCGATTTGTTTATCATATCATTTGTATCATGGGGTGTCTACGTCTCTTTTTGTTTTGAACTTGGCAATTACAGTGTACATTCTGGCTTTTGGCTTTATTTCACCAATGCTCTCGTAATTTTTATGTTTTTTTTTTAAATCTATTCTTTTATGCTGTTGTAATTGCATTATTTCATCCAATCTTTAGTCTGTGCATGTATCTGTTATCAGGTATTGGTAATATGATGTTTCCTGAGAGTAAGAGATTATTAAGCAGAGGGGTGAAGATATGAGGTGTGAGTTTTCTTCAATTTATCTGCCCTCTTCAAATGAAATTTGTAAGATTGCAACTGCTGATCTACATTTTCAGCAAACGTGTTGCAAAAAAAGGAACCAGTGGGAATCGAACCTGTCATCTACTGCTCTTGGGCAGTGACAGTACCACCAGGCTATCCCTGGTTGCCAGCAGTGACACAATGAACTTGGAACAAATACTCAAGCTTCAAAATTCCAACCTTGTTATTTTAACCCGTTGATGATGGACTGATTTTGCTACAACACGCATTCCCCATAGACACCTGCCCGAGTATACTTGGGAATCGTCCTCAACGGGTTAAGTAGTCCCTTGGAGTCAGAAGGGGCCTGAGCTTTTGATCCTGGCAGAATCTTTGTCAGAGGCAAAATGACAAACAGGCAGGGAAAGCAATCACACAAGGACTTGCCCACAAGCACAGTGAGGGGAGGGCTTGGGACACAGAAAAAAGAAAACAAAAGGGATGGGTTGGAAGTCATGGGCAAGGAACCCAACAAGGAAGGAAAGGGGATTATTAAAAGCACCAGGGTGGACAGCCTTTTGTCTGTCCACCCTCCTGCTTTAATCCCCCTCCCTTACACTTTGGGCTCCTTGCCCATGACCTCCCCTTTTGTTTTCTTTGTTTATGTGGCCCTAGCCCTCCCCTGACTGTTCTTGTTGTGTGTAGTCCTTATAATATGTGATTGCTTCCTGCCTGTTTGTCATTTTGCTTCAGACAAAGATTCAGTCAAGATCGAAAGCTCAGGCCCCTTTTGACTCCATTTTACTATTGGATAAGCAGGGTTTTTGTTGTTGTTGTTGCTGTTGCTACAAAGGTATATGAAATGAAAGTAAGTGATTGTTATTAAAGCAGAGGGGTGGAGATATGGGGTATGAGTTTTCTTCAGTTTGACTGCCCTCTGCAGTAAATGACAGATTCGATTCCCTCTCTGGTTCCTTTTGATGCTTTCTCTTTGCTCTGGGTATTTGATATCAGGATGTGAAAAATACCTGCAGAGACCCCACAATTATCATCTCTTAGGTTGTCCTCAATCAATTTGGATTATGATTATGAATTTGAATCCATTTTAGATGTCTATATCAAAGAGCTCGGTGATGAATTTGTGAAACAAGAATACTGGTGATGTCACTGAGTTGTAGACAAACTGGAATTAAAAGCATTAACCGATCGAACTTGTTGTCATGACCCTTATCCACATTGCCTTTTCCCTCCCCCCCCCCCCCCCATCCCCAAAGAATACCCCGCAAACAATGAACGGACCTATGCACATTTCTCTCTAACCCACAGACTGCCTGCTTCCGGTGTATCGTCAGCAGTGGCAGCACATGTTGGCCGTGGAGCACGGGCAGGATCTTGGGTGGGTTCCAGAAAGAGTGTGACTACATATCCCATCATGGGAATAAAATAGATTAGAGGAAGATGAGGAGGAGGGTATAACAACAACTCAGAGTAAAAATGTATTGGTCTTGCTTCATGTTGCCCAGGTTGTCTTGCTGTACATTTTTGGACAACTGTAGTGGTAGAAAATAATAAGCAACCTATTGATTTTTTCCTATTTCTTTGTTAAAGATGTGGCATTATTTTGTGTTTTTTTGTCTGTCATGTAGATTTGTTTTCTTTTAACATATCCAAACAGTTACATAACTGCAGCAGTGGCAACTTTACTTTCTTTAAGTTTCAGTCATGATTTTATAGTTGGAGACTTATCTTGTGTTGTGCATGTGAACTGAAAGAATATTATATTTAAGCATTTTGAGTAGTTTTCAGTAGGATTCATTTATGTATGTATGTATGCATGATATATGAATGTGCTAATACACTGTAACAGGTTTAGGCATTGTAAATATATATTGCTGTAAATGGTATTAAATGTAATTCTTAGATTCAATTATTCTTTATTTCCATCCAATGTAAGGTAATATATAATGCAAGTTATAGATTTGGCAAGTTATAAAGTATGATACAAAATATGAATGAATTTAATAAATAATGAGAGAAACAATGCATGTTACATTGGTAACAAAAAGTAAATATTGTAATGGAAGAAGCTGTGAAGACAAATTTTGGTATTAAAAAAAAAAGTATCTAGTCACAATTTAGCTTACCACAACAGTATTAAAATCAGTCAGTAACAGTACTAACACAAATGAATGTTTTTTAAAAAAGTTTGTGACACAACCAGCATTCCATAGTTTCCTATTAAAGAGGGTCTGAGAGGTTTTTAATCTGTATTAACCCCTTTGATGCCATCACAGTCCCAAGGAGGAAACGGTCAGCCTGGAGCAGTTTGACCAGCTGAGCATGAGGTGTGGCCGCATCATCAAGAAGGAGGCGGAGTACTGCTGGAGGTGGACGGGATTCAACTTTGGAGTCGACCTCCTCGTCACATTCACCAACAGGTTGGTTGATTGATGGCGCCCTTTCTTTCACTAGTGAAAGAATGTTGCGTGTGAATTCAGAGATGATTCTGGATACATTGAGGAAATCTAATCTTTCACGAATCGGGACTTCCCGACAGTTTTGCTGGTGGTTAAATTTGCAAATTTTGAGTTCAGCAATGGATGAAGAAATTAGTATCATTCACTCATCTTCATTCATCCATTCACACAGTAGTCCCACTATTAAAGTTGTATTGTCTTACATGTGCACATGCACATCACATGCGAGTCACGGTCAGAGTTCATATTTTTTGCATGTTGTTAAATACACAAATAGCACCTTACTTGTGAAATTATTGAAAATAAAAGCCTTGCAAAATGTATGTGGAGTATACAGTATGGTGTACAATACAATTTCCAAACAGATCCTGATCCCCAATAACAGAGAGAAAAATAATATTAGCAGATACAGTGCACTCCCGTTATAACGAACACGGTTATAACAAAATTCCGGTTTTAATATAACGAAGTAAAAATTTGGGCCGTAACGTTATCTACTTTATGTATTTTTATTGTTATTTGTTCGGGTATAACGAAAAAAAACTGCCGGTCCCGAGGACTTCGTTATAGATAGAAATGAAGGAGATGATGATGATTACAACAGTGGTGATGATGTTGATAATGACAATGGTTTAGCCACAGGGAGGAGCAGTCAGTATGATTCACAATAAAGCCTGTACAATGTATTCTTTAAGGCTCCCTCCTCAGTCCCTTACTCTTCTGAAATATGTATTAGGGGCTTTTGTAAAGTGATGATATCATAATTAAGTGGCTATTGTGAGTTGCTAGTAATGGCAATATTCCAATACTCATACAGACCTAGGCTTTATTCCGTACTTGCCTCAATAATGACCCAGAATGATTGCATAACTACTGCAGCAAAAACCCAACACTTGCATAAGAAATAAAGGCCATTTTGGCGAGTGTATTTTTTCATTATTTTGTCACATTGACAGTTCAGTTTTCAAACGGGTTGAGGTGACATATTGCATGGTATGATTTCAGACTGTAGAATGTATCTATCGAAACCTATCAAATCATATTTTTTTTTTTACTCAAGCAATGTCAGTGCAGTTTTCAGAGGAGTATTTTCTTCTTTCTAAACGAAGTCATTATGTCTTCTGTCGGATCATTATAAGGTTAATAATCCTGAGGCGGAACACAGGCACCCATCCTGTGACAGCAAGTGTGAGTCTTCAGAACAGTAGGAGTATCATGTTCAGGTGAGCATCAGACAGTACCTTTTCTTGAAGTGCTTTTTCACATCCCCATGTTCAAGTTGTCTTTAAATCAAGTAAAATCAGACCAAAATGCTATTAGATTTCCTCCACAAAACAAAAGGGTTACTATAAAAGTGAAAATTTTCACTGTGTGGAAATTTTCGCATACATTGTATTTCACGCAACCAGAAGCTAGCACAAAATAAAAGCATACAAATATCTTTACTTGTTTTATGTACCACAATGTGATGTCTTGATTTCGTGGAATTAAAAAACATGCGAAATTCATAGTACTAGGCAGAACGCGAATAATTATGCAAAAATATCCACTTTTACACTATTATGCGAGACTGGTCACTGTCTTATGTCATATTTAATTTTTTTCTTAAGGTGACCATTGATTGGCGTAATTGACGTACAGACAAATGGTCAAAGTTTTCCTAATGCATACCTGATATTCTTTAAATTCTCACTGATATGTCACTTTTATTCTACAGTCCACACATGAATAAATTTCGGTACCATCAGTATTACAGACAAGACTGCATTTTATAAGACTCTGTCAACATTGCTGAAGGATGGGTCAAGTCCCTTTCATCATCAAACATTTAACTCGAAGACTTGCATTTGACATTTGACTTGAAATCGTGCTATGGCTTCTGTTTCTAATTACCCCCCCCCCCCCCCCTTTCAGAATACGGATAGTGTCCTTTGACAGCCAAGGTCAAATTCTCTACCAGAAGGTCAGCGACCTTACCCCGCTCTCTCTCCACAAGGATGAGGTTAGTCTCCTATCCTTCTGTATTTTAACCTCACATGTTGTGGTTCACTAGGTTCCATGACATTTGCTCCTACGACAATTGCTCCCATGGAAGATCTGCACCCTAATCCTAATCATCACATCAACTGAACCTAAAACCCTATCACAACCCTAACCCTAACCCTAACCCATAGTCCTTGGAGAAAATAAGACCGGAGCAATTGTCGCAGGAGCAAATGTTTTGTCATGGTTTCACTAAACCATTGCATCAACCTCAATTCAAAAGTAAAAGCAGAAAAAAAATATGCTTGTTTTATAGCGTAATGGATAGTCGAGGGGTAAATCAGGCAAGTATGACACAAATCAATGAAGATGAGCAGAAAACGGTAGTTAGAAAATGGTTTAATCAGTATAAGTACTACCAGAATTATTTCCAGCAATAGCATGCATCTCTCTTCTCTGCTGTTGCCTGTGTCAGTTGGTATTTTGGGGGTACAGATATGCATTCATTTTCCTCAGAATAGACAAATCTCTTTCATCACAGCCAAAATGATAAGTCTTCTGTTTATCCTTCAAGTTTCAAATAAGTTCAGCCAACCTGGCTGAGATCAGAGGCAAAAATCTGTGACTACTTACAGTAGGTAATGAATCATAGCTGCCATTATTGCCAACAAATTGAAAGACTGTGAGGAAAGTATCATCAAGAAACCTCCAATGATCTTTTTTTTTTTTTTTTCGCCAGTCAAAAGTTAGGAGGTAATTCAGGTAATTTAATGTGTGTGAGTGTGTGAGTGTGTGATGGCCCAAATATGTGTGTGTTTGAGTGTTGTTTATTGAACAGAAAGATATTATTACCACATGTAAATATTTTTCAATCCCTGCCATTTCTACCCTCTGGCTGCAGGAGGTTGTGGTGCTCAACATCGACAGACACGCCCCCTTCCCCATGCAGATTGGGGTCAACGTCCTGTGCGTGACCCCTCCCCAGCCGGTGGTGGAGACGGCGGAGAGTCTGACTCTGCAGCAGCCCGCCCCTCGGCAGCAGCAGCTGTCGGGCGGGGAGTGACCCGACCCCACCCCGAGAGAGAACAAGGGGTGGGCCTGGTTGCTGGGGGTGCTACACAATCCGTCAGTCATTAATAATATAGACCTGTGCAATTTTGTCCGACAAAGACTTCATAGAGAGGAATGCAAGGATGCTCTCTCCACATGACTCTTTGTGTAGTTTGCCTCACTGGCAGATGCAAGCCCCAATAAGGCAGGGCTCAACAATAACTTTTCTCTCTGGTGGCCCAATCAGGCCCCTAAAATCTTTAGATTTGAAACTTGGGTGGCTCAAAAAAGGTATGTAGTTGCCCCGAAATGAAAGGAAATATGAACATTCATATTTCAATTCACCTGCCCTATCAGGTCACGGAGAGATGAGCTCTTTTGAAGTTGGGTGGCTCCTCAACAATTTTTAGTGGCCCCGGGGCACCAGGCCACTGTTAATATCGAGCCGTGCCTAAGGCAGAGTTTCTGGCTGCTTGCTTGATATGTTTATTGATTTATTTTCATTAACTTGATTGGTTTTTTAAAGTTATTTTTAAGAACAGAATCAACATTCGTCCTTCAACATTGATCTGCTCAGATCATTGATCTGATCTGCTGATCTGCTCAGATCAGCAGAAAAGTGAAGGAGTAGTTGGATTTGGAATGAAAAACTAAAAGTGAAGGAGTAGTTGGATTTGGAATGAAAAACAGTTCTGCTGATCTGCTCAGAACAGCAGAAAAGTGAAGGAGTACTTGGATTTGGAATGAAAAACTATAATGTGTTGATTCAGACAGATCCGCTTATTCAATGGTGCTGAACACAGTGTCAGCTGGAAGAACTTAATTATTGTTTCTCAGTATCATGGATAGAAAATAACAAAACTCTTTCTGCATGTTCAGAACTGTAAGAGAGAAAATGGCAGCATTGAGAACTAAAATATTAGGGAGTGTTGCTCGCAAAGGAGTCCAATTTGCTAAAGAGTGCAGTTAATATTCCAACCATGATCCATATTTAAGAATGTCATACTTAAGATCTGAAAGGAGTTAGATGAGAAAGTGTATTCAGTCAAGTTCTTAATCTTGTATGACCTTTGTTCAGGAAATGTCATACAGATGTGACCAAGAGACTGCGAATTCCTTATGCCTACTGATTTCCCAGGTGTACTGTACATTGAACTCTCAACAATGTTTCGTGTCATGGTAGCCAGTGGTATTTAAAAGCAACAAATTTGGTCAGAAAAATGTTGTTTCACAACGCAGAACTAAGAGGCTGACATTTATTGATCTAGGAGAGGGATAGGGGTAAGAAATGTGTGTGTATCATGCAAAGTAGTGTTCATGGATTATGAAATTGATCATAAATGGAAGTCCCTTATTGGTTTGTTAGACGTGGCTTAGGTCACTTGATGGTCAGTTTTTGTTTTGTTTTTCATCAGGAGAAGATGTTTAGGTGTAAATGCTTCTTTTTAAGGCCGTACCTTTTCAGTGTTTTGCATGATGTGTGCTAGTTCAGTTTGTAATGAGAATGGTGTTAGAGGTGTATGATATCTATCATGTGTACTTAATGCAAGTCTTAATGATTCTAGATTAGCCTCAACATATCCACTTCAGTTATCAATCATTCATTGTGATGGGGGCTGATAACCAACATTTTATGCCTTTGTAGAGAACCGTTATAATTTTACTTATACAATATACTTCAAATATTCACTGTAAAAACAAATGTGAAAGGGGGGTTTAAAGCTCAGATCGGAAGAATTCATCGGTTTGATCTCGAAAAGTGGAAGAAAATCTTTGATTAGAATTTTTGTACAGGTTATATTTTGCATGTGATCATATATTTGAAATAGTTGATACATTTGAACAAAAAATTGTGAAATCATATTTTATGTTCTGTTGTCAGATAACAAAAGTAATCATGCATTTGAATTGGATTGCTTGAGGCTACAGTGACCTATGAAGCATAAAGAGAAGACTATGCAATATGTCATTTTATATTTCTCCAATCAAACTACCCCCACACTAGAGTATTTCCTCACACTTCTGTAGATAGCAAAATAGAGAATTAAGGAGCTCTCACGACAAGAGATAAATCTATTACCAGAGTGATACATTTGTCATCTTGAAAGCCAAAACATAGTTCTCGTATGCAAGCAGAATTGTCGCTTATTGCTCGAAAATGTTCATGTACAAGTAAGAAATGTCTGAAATAACACTCTAATTAAACAGTTTCAGTTGGGTAACGACGGAAATGTGAAATATTAGCCGAAAAGGTACTCCGGAAGTCCGCAATCTCAGAACTTACCCCATTATCAGTAATCGAAAAATAAAGCCAGAGCGATATCTGTTGATCTTCCACGCTAGAGTAGATTGCATGCAGCTTGTTGGGAAATGTGATTGCAAGGGCACAATCAATCATCACATTACATTCTACCATCCCACAATACTGAATGCGGGGTTGATGGGGAGGGCTCTTCTGGAATAAAAGCTGAGTACTATGATCGAAATCATTCTACACCTTTGCTCTCTGAAACGCTCCAAAACAACTCATTATCCTTGGCAAATCACGTCAACCAGGTGGATTTCTTGGTCATGCCTTTCAACGCATTGTGAGGAAATACAGATACCAGATGATGGAAGATGAATTTTGAGCCCTTCCAAAAATTATGTTTTGGCTTTACCCTGTAAAGTTCAAGCATGCAAGTCATCTGCATACCAACCTGCTGTTGGAGACTGCGGATTAGATATGGGCAGGCTGACAAATATCCTACATGAATAATGAAAATGCTATTAAAACTATGTTTAACAGTGTCTGTGGTCAGTTTGCCCTCTAGAGGGCGTCCTTCATGTTTTACAAGTTATTGCACAGCACTGAGCAGAAATGCCAGACAACTGTCCATTGTGCCTGTGTAGCTGTCTCTCTGAAGCTCCATGTGTTGAGAAGTGGCAAAGGAGATACTACAATGTATGTCTGTCTTTGATGGAGTCACTCAGCAAGTTGTGCAATTCACATCAACTTTGCAGCAAAAGTTCTGGTGGCGGCATGACATATCACCAGGCTTGCGTAATTCTGCACGCAGATATACGTACAGACAGGTGTTATTCATTGTCTGCTGCTTGCATTATGTCTGTGATAAGATTGGTCGTAATTATGAACATATGCCAGGTAGGAAATATGTATTTCATATGATTTGACTTGTATTTCAGTGGTATCAAAGTTAGTGACTGGTTCTGTATATCAGTACAACACCAGCCTAAATACTTACTATACACTCAGCAAAAAAAGAAAGTACAGCTGTAAACACTTTTTAGCTCACCAGCTCAAGTGAGCTATTGCGATCGCCCTTCGTCCGGCGTCCGGCGTCCGTCGTCCGTCGTGCGTAAACTTTTTACATTTTCATCTTCTTCTCAAAAACCCCAAGACCGATTTTCACCAAACTTGGCAGGTAGCATCCCTAGGGGGTTAGGAACTCAATTTGTTAAAATAGGCACCATGCCCCACCCAGGGGGCCCCCAGGGGGGCCCCAAACCCCCAAAATGAAGGAATCTTTAAAAATCTTCTTCTCTAGAACCAGAAGTGATAGAGCTAAGTTAATACTATGAGCTAGTACATTGATGACTGTAGTTTCAAGTTTGTTCATGGCGGAATCAGGGGTGCCTTCCTTGGGACCCAGGGGAGGGGTGTGGGGAGGGGTCCTAATGGGGCCTAAATTGTACATTTTCATCTTCTTCTTGAGAACCCCATGACTGATTTTCACCAAACTTGGCAGGTAGCATCCCTAGGGGGTTAGGAACTCAATTTGTTAAAATGGGCACCATGCCCCACCCAGGGGGCCCCAGGGGGCCCAAACCCCCCAAAATGAAGGAATCTTTAAAAATCTTCTTCTTTAGAACCAGAAGTGATAGAGCTAAGTTAATACTATGAGCTAGTACAATGATGACTGTAGTTTCAAGTTTGTTCATGGCGGAATCAGGGGTGCCCCCCTTGGGACCCAGGGGAGGGGGGGGGGGTGGGGAGGGGTCCTACTGGGGCCTAAATTGTACATTTTCATCTTCTACTTGAGAACCCTATGACCGATTTTCACCAAACTTGGCAGGTAGTATCCTTGTGGGCATAGGATATCAATCTGTTCAAATGGGCACCGTATCCCACCTGGAGGGCCCCAAAGGGCCTAAACCTCCCAAAGTGAAGGAATCTTTAAAAATCTTCTCTAGAATCAGGAGTGATAGAGCTTAATTAATACTATATATGACTGTAGTATCAAGTTTGTTCATAGCAGATCCAGGGGTGCCCCTTTTGGGGGCAGGGGGAGTGATGGGGAGGTCCAAATGGGGGCCTAAATTGTACATTTTCATCTTCTTCCTGAAAACCTCATGATGGATTTTTATCAAACTTGGCAGGTAGTATCCCTAGGGCGTTAGGACCTCAATTTATCAACATGGGCACCATGCCCCACCCAGAGGGCCCCAGGGGCCCCCCAATCCCCTCAAAATTAAGGAATCTTTAAAAATTTGGGCCCTTATTGTACATTTTCATCTTCTATAAGAATGCCTGGTCAAATTTTGGTAGAGCTGTGAATGATTTAGATTAGTGACTGCGTGAAAGGTGAACTTGCGATACTCAGGTGAGCGCTAGACCTGTGGGTCTCTTGTTAAGTTTATATTTCTCATAGAATTTATAGCTGAAAGGTAATGTATTATATACCATATGAAAGGTAATTTAATTGGCTATTAACCTGGTAGGTCGATAAAAAGGTAAACTTTACGCATGAGTGAACACCTTCGTTTTTCTCTTCAAAGGCACAAAGTGAAAATTGCAAAAATGAACAAGTTGACATTCATGCTTGCTCTTCATAAGTACTCTTCCATGTAACAATAGGATCAAAAGACAAATCTAACACAAAAAATAACATGAATTAAGTTGCAAAAATAAAGAGCTAAGACGTCTATAATATCTTTGAAGCCCAAAAGATCAATAAAGGCTAAAATAGTGGAAGAAAATAAAGAATTTTCTGTCAAATCCAAATTCAAATGAAATGTGAGAAGCAATATAAAGAAAAATGGTAGGAATTTGAATTAATTTCTCAATGTAGGAAAATTATAAATCATATTTGATTCTTGAATTTGTCTTATGAATTCTTAGATTACTACATTAAAAGAATTAAATGAAGATATTCTGTTCATTCAATCATCTTTGTGCCCTTACTCCCCATGTCATTTGAAGTTTGAGTTGACAGAAAATTCTTATTTTCTCCCTTTAGTTTTTTTTTTTAACTTGGATTTTGTTTGAGGTTACAAAGAAATAAAGAAAACAAAAACTTATTTATGTTATTTCATTCATGTCTCCCACTGTGTTAAACTGGTCTTTTGTTATCATTGTTATCTTAAAGGGCATTTCCAAATGAAAGACAAATGTCAAATTTTGCAATTTTTACTTTTGTGCCTTGGAGGACGAAAAACAAATGCATTCGCTCATGCGTAACATTTCCCTTTATATTGACCTACTAGTTTGATAACCAATTGAACTACCTTCAATTTGGTATATAATACATTGGTTTTCATCAAAATCTTGTATGAAAAATATGAACTCGAAAAAGTGTTTACTTTCTTTTTTTGCTGAGTGTATATAAATGGCTAGAAAACATATGATAGATGCAAAACAGATTATGTTTGGTGCTTTGGATAGGGAATATTGTATAGAAATTGAAGGTGCAAAGGGAAGATTTCTTTTCAGGTCTACTCCTGATAATATTTTGTGTGTGTGTGTTAGGTTGTCTTTGCAGCCATTTAAAGTATTTTATACATTTGATGTCAGCAATCAAGTTCAATCCATATCAAGATTCTCTACAAGCTGTTATGCCATATGATGATATGCTGTCTGGCTTCTCAGTAGTACACAGATAATTGGCATTTAGAAATACCAGTTCATATCACTTGTTTTCTTTATAAGCAAAGGCATCGGAGACATTCTGTATGAAATTAAGAAAGGCAGCTCATTTTCATGTATGGTGCTGATAATGTATATAGCTGTTTACAGGCTAGAGAAATGAAACCAGATGCAGTAAAAAAGAAAGAAAGAAAAAAAAAAAAGAAGATAGAGTCACAAGTAGCTTGCCATAATGACATCTTTGTCTGCCTGCCTCAGGTATATTTTCCTTTATTTGTAAAAAGAGAAATGAGTAGATTAGCTGATATGCTTTGTTGCTTTCAAGAATGACTTTACTGATGAATCAGGGTCCCCATGCAGAAGGAGTTAAAAGATTTAGATTGAACTTAACACGAGCACACTAGAAACTGACTCTGGTTTGGTCAGGATGTCAGCATTTCCACTTTTCTGTTCTTCCTCTATGCTGATTTTAGGTTTTACTTATATTCACTTCGTGTTTGTTTTTTTGCACTGACTTGTCATGCTACATGACCCAGAAGGAGAATTTTGTTTGAGTTACTATGCAAGCACAATTCATCATAAATTTGTTGTAAGATGCACAGCTAGCTTTCCATAGCCATGACTACTTGCCAGTCAGGGTATTTAAACTCAGCGGGAGCATGGGTTGTATGTAGTGCCTCCCTCTGCATCAGAGTAGTGTTGCAGCTATTACCTGCTTGTAAACAATATGCCGGCATTGTGTAGAAAAATAAGAATATTATAGTTGACATAATATCATAAATCACATTTTATAGTATTCTTTTTACTGATTTAGTGGTGATTTTTGCTCAAAATTCACAGATATTCATTCGAAAGAGGGCTTGGAGTTGATGCATACTTATACCAAAGTTTTTAGGGATGGCCTGCTGTAGGCCATATTTTTTGTTTTCATTCCGACTTGCATTTTCTGTGCACACTTTGACCAAGATATTTCTTCTGGGTTCAAATTACATCTGTCGAAGGGATACACATGAAAAGTATCACACCTGATTTTTATAGTGCTATGCTTCCAAGTGGTATGAGTTTTACAGAAGAGAAAGGAACATATATTCATCATCTAGCCAGCTTGCCATAGGATTGAAATTATTGCAAGGGATGTGGATGCATCAGTGTTAACAGGTGAAGCAGATTCCAGAGTGCATTTAATCATCCATGGCAAATGTGTGAAGAGTCTTTAAATGTTGTATACTGTCTTCTTTTCTTTTTTCCCTTTTGAACTAGCTTTCAGGTTTTTAGCTCATAAGTTTGCTCTTTCATCATGTATAGCATTTCTTGGAGTCATGTGTTCTTATATATGTCTCTTCGTGAAGAGGGAAGGGGCAAAGGGAGTGGCAAAGGGGAGGCAATGGGAGGAGCAAAGGGGGGGGGGCAATAGGAGGTGCAAGGGGAGGAACAGAGGGAGGTGCAAGGGGGAGGCAATTGGAGGAGCAAATGGAAGACAAGAAGGGGGTGAAAAGGAGAAGCAACGGGAGGAGCAAAGGGAGGGGCAAGGGGCAGGCAATTGGAGGGCAAAGGGAAGAGCAGAAGGAGGTGCTATGGGAGGGGCAATGGAGAGGCAGTGGGAGGAGCAAAGGGGGTGGGGGCAATAGGAGGTGCATAAGGAGGAGCAGAGAGGGAGGTGCAAGGGGGAAGCAATGGGAGGAGCTAGGGGGCAATGGGAGGTGCAAAGGGAGGAGCAGAGGGAAGTGCAAGGGAGGCAATAGGAGGAGCAAATGGAAGACAAGAAGGGAGTGAAAAGGAGAAGCAATGGGAGGAGCAAAGGGAGGGGCAAGGGGGGACAAAGGGAGGGGAGAAGGGAAGGCAATAGAGTGAGCAAAGAGAGAGGCAAAGGGATGGATGCTTCGACAAATTTCATCCCTAAACTGGTATACAATATTGTACCTGTATTCTATTATTTTCCAGCATTATTCTATCCTTCCCTGTACACCATATAAAGGGCTGCTGCTGATGACTCGAGGTGTCATTATTGAATGAAGAATCCATTGTTAATCTTGTGTTGTTGTGGGTTTTTTTTTTTCATTTTCAATCTTCTTTAATTTTCTTAACTTTTCTGATTCCTCGGGACTTATTAAGATTTTGTCTCTTTTTTTTTCTTCTTTTTTTGATTTGTTTGGTACAGAGTATAATTTTGAAATAAATACCAGCTTTCATACCTCTCCTCTTCATTCCTTTTGACTAATTAAACTAAACATGTCCTACAGCTAGTGAGTGGATTTTGCCAGGTGCAGATAACATCACTTATATATTCTGATAATATCTACTAACATAGTATAAAAGTAGGTTAATCGGACCAAATTCTTTTTATGTAATCAAAAGTTCTGGATTGTCGTACCAGTAGTTGTGTGTAGGATGATCTCATTTGTGCATGCATCAAAAATCAACTTTATGTGTTTTGCAATTAGTATTGCAATTGCAGATTTCATTTCAAGTATTGTAACATATGTCATATTTCTTATTTTTAATTTAAAAAAGCTATACATACATTTGTTTCCTTTTCTGATATGCAATATTCTTCATACGGAGGATGGTTGGTTGCTTAACACACACAGAAATGACAGCTTCTACGCTGTGCATTGTATTGTGCCATGCCACTATAGTTTGTGTTCATATTGGCAGGAGAGATTTGTTTTATCACACAACTGTAAATAAATTGAATTTATTATAAGAGTATTTAATAAAAAAAAAGAAAAGATGTGAATTATATTTCAGCTCAGTGTTCGGTTTGTTGTTCTTTGCGTTCCGAGAAAAAATTGCAGTGTATGGATGAAACAGAATGCCACGTGGAATATTGCACGCATTTGTTTGTTTGTTTGACCTTTTGTAAGCGTGCCTTTAGGTCTATGTTTGTGGGTGTTTTTTTTTTTTTCAGTCGATGATAGAATAGTAAAGCCAAGAAAAGAAAACCCTTCAGATGCTGGTTCATTGTCATTTAGTGGTATATGAGGCAAAAGAAGGGCACGCACACACACACACACACACACAAAACCAACAATCAGAGTGATTCATTATAGGGAAAACAAGATCCCATAATTCATGATATTTCAATAAACCAGCTCCCAGCTCATGAGCAAAAAATTTGTCATTTTTGTCATTTGTCGCTCAGATTGGGACTAGGTAGCTTTGGTGATTTAATGATTATTCATGTTGTCCTAATAATGGCGTTTGCCGGCACATCCACACACCTCTCTTCATTGACAGCAACAAAGTGATGAAGCCTAACATTGGCAATAATGATAGAAATAGTTTGTTGATGCATTCTAAGCAAAACAGTGAAATAGTGCTTCCCCCAAGTCAATGGCGGGCCATTCTGGTTTGCTGGTCTACTCAAATGCATTTTTTGTTTGAACATGAATTCTAGTACATCGAGGCATGCTTGTGCATTTGCAACAGTAGGCACTATACACTTATGCTTGTTCCAGATTCTTTAATAGAGATACCCTGTTTAATGACAGGATGTATGTGGACTAGCATTTTGACCCTCTATCACAGACTTTTGGAAGGGAAGTCATCAAACTTACTCCCCCCCCCCCCCCACACACACACACAGGCGGCTTGAAGAAGGGGAAGCCTCCCAGGGTATGTACAAGCAGCGTGACATACAAAACATGGTTTGAAAAGAAGGTCAACCCCTTTGCAACAATCAACATGAACAGTAAACACATTTGGGAGAATCAGGTCAAACACCAACAATTAAGCCACACTACCCCTATTTCAGAATTTCGGGGGATTTTGAAGCTAACCCTATTCCTGACCCCCTTTCAGGATTGTTCAGGAAAAATTTGAGAATGAAGTTATTTCTGAAAAAAAAAAGACCTAATGTAATCAGTGGCGGATCAAGAGGAGAGCGCACCGGGTGTGCGCCCCCTCTTTATTTTTTGTTAAAACAAAAGATATAAAAAGAAATACATGGGGGGGGGGGGGGAGCGTGCACCCCCTTCAATTTTGTAAAGGCGCCTCCCCTTTATGGAATTCCTGGATCCGCCCTGGTAATGATTATTTTCCCCCAGAATTGAGCCCCTAAAATGAACCCCTTTTCCCGATAAATTGGGAACATGCATGTGGTAAAGATGACCATCTTAGTGGGGGAGGTAGGGTGCCTAACCAACTCAACAAAAAGAAAATTAAGGCCATTACATCGGGAAATGTGCACGAGCTTAAATTACATACTGGCTCTGTGCAAATAACACTCTGAAAATCCTAGGTAGGCCTTTAGGCAATGCCACAATCACATTTCAAGATATCAACTTTATCTAGGCCAAGATTGCTCTCTTCACCTTATAACTCATTAAATGACTGTTTGTCAGCTTTCGTTCATTTATAATGCTTTGTTTAGTTTCCTTTTGATCACTTTTCCCCCTCTTCTTTTTCTTCTTCTCCCTCCTCCTTTTACAAATTCCTTTTTCCTCTTTCTTTTTTTTAACTTCATCATCTTCCACATTTTTCATTGTTGTTCTTTTTGTCTTTATGCTGCATTTTATTATAGTTTTGATTAGTCACTTGTTTTTAGTGCTTTCTAAGCCCATTGATTACCTTCCCTGAAGAGTTCTATTTCTATATCAGTTCTTCTATCAGTGGCGGATCCATAGGGGGCGCACCAAACACGCACCCCCTCTTCTTTTTTTTTCCTTTTTTTTTTTTGGATAAAACAAGAGAAATAAAAAGAAAAATGGGAGGGGGCACGTGCACCCCCCCCCCCCCCCCCATAATTTGGTAAAGGTGCCTGCCCTCTACGGAATTCCTGGATCCGCCCCTGCTACTAGGATGTCCTCTTTACCGATATTTTCCTCAGTCACTCTTTTTTTGAGGCAGCACAATTGCTGAATGAAACCTTGTTTTCTTTTCCATTTTGCTTTCTGGCTCTTCGCTTTTTTGTGTGATGTTATCTGTTAAAAATGTTTACTTACTGTTTATATTTCTTCTTCTTCTTTTTAATTACGCGCACACCCTCTCGATTTTTCTATCCCCAATTTGCTTATCACCAACTTTTAAACGTGTCCGTACGCGTGCGTTAGCTTGTTCTTCCGCGTCCATAGATGGTTAACTGTTGTACATGCATGTACGTTCGACAGTTCTCGCGATACGATCGAGTGTACAATATATTGTACGTACAAAAGTACAACCGAAACACGTACTGTACGTATGTACTGAGTATAGTAATTGATCACGAAGGGATTCAATAGCATAGCGGCCAGCCAAACGAAGTGGAGTGTAGCACGTAGTCTCTTTCTTGCCGAAATATCCACTCTATTTAGATTCTGGAAAGAGGAGGGAACGCCTGACTGACAGATTTCATCTCACACACAATGGCGATGAAAAGATTGAGGAAGGTTTGTAGTTCTTGTTTGTGAAATTGTTGCTTATAGTCCGGGCATGTGAATGAATGGCTGTTGAAACTTCTGCCGTTACAAATATACAGCAAGCGTTCAGTTCAATGCAATGCTGGCTGTGCTGTGAGCTGTGCTTGTTTACTACGGAAACGATCATTGACACTGTTCATATAATAGCAATGCTACGCATTAACTTGTATAACATGAATTGTATGGCATTATGGATGGGTTGAACCCATTCACTAGTTTTTGTTCCCTGCCTTACAACTGGATCTAGTCTTCACTACCCTTTTGTAGGTCTTGTTTGTTGTAGTGCAGTGTCCAGTGACCAGTAGATCTATACACAAGTAGAGTCTAGTGGCTAGTGCAGTGCCAGTGCAGTGGCAGTGATCAACACTGATACTTATGCCAAACACTGCACCGACTGAGCTAGCTGAGTTGAGTGAAAAGGCTCTGTGTAAATATTAAGTAACGTTAGAGTCTATAATTTAATGTTAATCAGAGAGGTGGACTCTATGAGTATGAGTGACTATGTATAACTGTTAGTGTTACAGTGTAAACTTAGAGTCTAACATGTATTGTTACATCGTTTACTAGTGCAGTGCAGTGTGTAAATTTTTCAGGGCAGGGCCAGGGCAACTGTTCTGGCCGCTTGTACTGTGTCTTGTGCATTAAACATGAGAATGACTTGGTAAATAGGCCTTGAACCTGAATCTCGATAAAGTGGGATGGTGTGCGACAGTACATTTTCATTATGTAAACTTTTAGTCTGTAGAACTACAATGTACATGCAGTCGCGACAGCGGCTGCATGTCTTTCCTTCGCAGACGTTATTTTTCAGCGGTGGGTGT
>NW_027272866.1:0-7417 GCF_040938485.1 Diadema antillarum | reverse complement strand
AAATATGGTTTGAAAAGAAAATTTACATCTTTTCAACTCACTCATCAGAACAATACTACTGCCTCTTTGAAACTTATTGTATTTTAGGTTAACTCGTAGAAGACAAGTCCCGAGAATACTTGGGAAAGTGTCTATGGGAAGTGTGTGTTATGGCAAAATCAGTCCGTCCTCAATGGATTAATAAACAATAAGGGACATAGAGAGGGGAAATAAAGAGAGGAAATTGATAATCAATATCCTAAAACCTGCGTCCCTGGCATGCTGTAAGCACTGCACCATTACGCACTGTTCTACTGTATGTCCCAGAAAAAATTACAACGGGACCCTCCATACCAATAACTTTAAAAATAGTAAATCCAAATATACTTTCAGGGTGTGAAACTATAACTTATTACCCACATTTTACAGAAAACCCCATTTGATTTGCTTCAGCAGTCAAAGAGAAATAAGGATTTTTGTAAAGCATGTCAGGAATCCCATCTCTCCAAGTTCTGTCCATTGTGTTTGCAATTTACTGCAGTTCCAAGAGCATACAAGTGCTAAACTGGGAAGAATCAGACCCATGACCTGCTTTACAATTACCCACATTTCTCTGTGACCTCTAACGAAACTGAATGGGGTTTTCTGCAAAATATAGCTAAAATGTTATATCTTAAGACCCTGAAACAGCATGCAGACAGTTTAATCATATTAGAAGTTATCGATGCAAAAATCCGGTTGTAAATTTTTTTGGGACATACTGTAGAAGAGACTACCTAACACCAGAAGGAAGCAGGAGGGGCAGTTCTAGGGGGATTTTTCACACACACATCATGCTGCGGTCGCACTGTTCACCTCTCTTATACATTGGACAATTAAAGTCCCCAGTGACAGTTTGATCTACACATTTGTCCTGAAATCACTATCACCAATTTAGATTGATCATCCACGTCATCAAATTACAAGAATTGGTGCGTGGATTGGTTGTGTGAAAGGAGATACAACATTGTGTCATGGCCAGAAACGTACATGTACGTGTAGTTCAGTACATTGCCGGTATAAAGCTGGGGCACTCTAAAGAGGTTTTGAAAAAAAAAAAATAGACAAAACATAAAAACAAAGTCTAAAACAAAGGGGGAAACCAACTTACTTATTCCCAATCATTGGCTGCAGCTTCTCTTTCGTCCAGCCATTGCGTCCGGAAATCACCACAATCCCATTGGGCTTGATGATGTCCCAGAGTCTGACTAGCCAGGCTGTACCAACCAACAACGAGGGCACACTTCAATCAATACATTTGTAATCAGAATAAGAGGCCAAATATCTAATTCTAGCCACTTCCAGAAAGAGACAAAAATAACATGTCAGCAAAGCAAGAAATGACCTGTACTGCAAGGCATTTTGCAGTCTTTATGAGGGGAAGACTTCTTGATGTCTTATACTACCTATGAAAAGGAGATGATGAAACAGTTCACCTCTCATGGCATGGGATGTACAGTTGACAGCATAAGGGAATAATTATTTTGACTTTGAAGGATTTCTGTTCCAGTGAAAAAAGCAGGAAGAATGTGATACTCTTGACCTCATAGTAGGCTGATCAGCACACTATTCCTTGGGAATAAATAAAAAACAAACAAGCTAATTACAGACAAATCCTAGAAATCATTCCAAATCATACAATTACAATATCCAACGCTTCTGTAAATGAGACAGAAGGGCTGAGTAGTTCAGTCCAAACCAAAATATTCAAAAATGGATGTTCCATTCTTGAACTTTATGAAGTGTCATTTCTTGCTTTGCTGGCTGGTGTCAGCTACATCTACAAGAAACTAAAGGGACAGCTTAACGGTGTCTGTGACTACTCCATGCCCGGACGGCCAGAACATTCTTTTTTCTTCCCTGCATATTCTGAAAAATGAACAAACTCAAGACCATCACTCTACAAAAAGAATTTGGCATAGTCCTGCTGAAAAGAAAATGCACAACAAATCATACTGAATGATATGAAAGCAAAGAATTAGGAATAAACAGATTTTAATAAAAATAAGATAGGAAAACATATTCTGCTGACTTGACTTACATAATTGATTGTCAATGAAGTCCAATTCTTTGCCAGAATAAAGTCTCCATTGATCAATCATTTGATTTCTAAACATAACATTGAAACATTGCAATAATCTAATTCAAAATTGAAAGCAAGAAATGTTCTTACCATGACATAGGTCCAGTTTGATGTGAGATCATATTTTAGTCGAAATTGCTTACATATTAGATCAATGTTTAGTTTATAGTTTATATTCTGTGCATTTAGCATAATGACATAGCTTTTTTCCGTTCCATCAAAGGACTGAGGAAATATGCAACTGGAATACATGCCAAAAAATTTGCCAGCACACAACAGAAGGCTTTAAACAATAATAACAAAATAATAGTAATAACAATTACCACAGTAAAATTATGAATATACTTTTACAAATGATAACAGTAAAAGTGCAACCTTTATTGATAAATTAAAGTGTAGACTGTGTGTTTTATATCTATTCCATTTTTTTAAAAATAAATTGTTACTTGTGATGTTTGCACAGTGAGCAAAGCCTCACTGTTTGAGCATGTGTTTGATTCACATCAAGTTTGTAGCAAGTTGGCTCATTTGAAGTGTGAGTAGATGAAAGTTTCATGCATTTCACAAACACTGGTAAGTAATAAAACAAAATCACCAAAAAGCTGGTCATTACGATTAACTTTGGTAAAACAGAGAAATTACAAACTACTGTACTATATTTCTTGCATTACTTGCCAAATTACTAACAGCATGCAGTGCTCAAATTCTCTGGCATGGTTCAAGTTGCATTTGCACAGAATGGAAAATATTTGCAGCCTGGTAAGTGATATTCCGGTCATGAAAAAAAATAAAAAATAAATAAAGGAATACACAAACAAATAAATAAGTGAATTAATAAATAAATAATTGTTTACTTCTAACTGCACAGGGAGATTCCTGCAAAAATTTCAAATATTCTTAATTCCACCACAAGGCTTATTGCAAGACTCATTCACAAGGGTCAAATTTTCCTATTCACTCAAAATCTAAAGACCATCATAATTAGATAGGGCAAGACATGCACTTTGTAGACATTCTCTATACCGCACACTGCTTTCAATATTAAAGCTGACTCTAAACTTGGAACCATGTACAATACAGTGTGCAGGTGGCTACCAAAAACTTTGAAGGTAAGGTGTTTTTTTTTTCTTTTTAAGTGGTACAAACTGCATAATATTTCTTTTATCCTCAGTCACACTACACTTTGTTGGTTAGACATAATTACTAACAACCAAACATTTCTTTGTGCCATGGTAAGGTCAGTCCCTTGTATTACCAGAAATTAAAGCACTCCAATTTGACATTATTTGGTGAAAGGCCACGCATGGAGCAGAAATCAAATTCCATCCAGTGTACAATTTAATCTTTGATCTAATACTTCCCCCCCCCCCACCCCACCCCGCCATGAAACACTATCCAGGCTGCAAATTGGTTTTATCATCATTATAATCTACTTTTATTTTTAGATCTATTTTAGTGGGGATGTTTAGACTTGCAGGGATGTTTGGAATCCACTGAGCAGTCACAGCGCATGTGGTCAGCGACGAAGCGAGCTTGAGCGGTCCCCGTGTCAAAGGTCAAGAGATGATGGGAGACCGGCAGTGATGTTGATACTTTCACAAAGACTGGCTGTCTAACCATTACTCAAAATATATCTCCCTAAAATGAGCATACCAACACATTGCCATTTTTTTTTTTTTTTTACATTTTCTTCTAATGTTTGCTTTCATATACAATGTACACATACATACAAGTCCTTCAATAATACAATAAAATTTCGCTTCAAGTTCCTCTGAAAATGCTGTTCATGACAACCCCTTGAAATTGCTAAAAAATTTTCCATGTCTTTCTCACTCCAGCCAAAGACTGAACAAAACACACACGCACAAAAAAAAAACAAGCATTAAACTGTAAAAATCAGGTGAAATGAAAACCTCATTACAATATATATGACAAACACAACACCTCAATGGTACCAGTAAAAAGGAAGAATGATGAGATTTGACACTACATTCCATCTTACAGCTTGAAAAGCAAACCTCTAACTCATGCTTGCAGAGCTTGACAAGTTCTACTTCTATTTTTTTGTCTGCGGCGTTTTCAAATGGATGCAAGCTCTCAAGCGTGCATTGCTTCTCTAGCGGAAAAATGAATGAGAACACAAAATCAAAAAAACTTTGCACTACTATGCTTTCCTTTCACATTCACACTTGGTTCGCCAGGTGTATGACAGTGACATAATCAAAGGAAAATGCATTTCCCTGGTCAGAACAGATGAAATTTAAGTCAGTATCATCAACTGTCTAGGTAACTTTATCCCTGAAAGTTTAATGAACACATTTTGGAGTGAGAAAATATAATCGTCGACTATAAACCCTCTGTGAAAGTATCCAAGCTGCCCCCCACCATCTCAATCGCTTTGCGCGGGGATGAAATGAAGTTTAGGGACACTCTACCAGGGTCCTTCCATACGATGGCATACAACTCTTTTTTTAAAGTTTGTTTTAGACTTGCAGGGTTGATCAATGACTGCAATTTGTGGGCTATACATACATTTAGACCTGTAAAGCAGAGGAAAAACCAAAAGGGGGAAAATACAACCTTTGTTAAAACATAGTGAGACAGACTGACAGATAAGATAGAAAGAAAACACACCAAAAAAAAAAATATTTCAGTCATAAGTAAATGATCATCCACAACATGTATTGCGATAGAATACATGAAATAATCACATTCATCATGTAAATACATATGCATTACATATAAAAAGGAAAAATTAAACAAGTCATGTTTCCTGGACACCAGGTGTTGTTACATGTAAATGGTTAAAATATGGCTGAATCAATGATTTTTACTAAATAGCAGCAATGGTTGATGGATGCAGTGATTTAGGGACCTCATCACATAATTGATGTGACGATTGAATGGAGGAATATTCCCAAAGCAAGTAATGCCACATGATACCAGAGCCTAATTAACGCCAGTTCAGAAACAAGCATTACTGGTTTTTGTATGGTGATGCAAAAATCAAGTTTATGCTCTTCCATTTTTATACAGCCAAAAATTAATACAGCTACATGCTGAGCAATTTAAATATCAGTACTGCGCATGCCTAACCAATACACCAACGATATACCAGCTAACCAACGATACCTGGTTAAGTGTGGCCAGTGGCATCATATGATTTTTAATGAATTAAAAAAAAAATAAAAGAAGATAATTGTTAATTTTCACATGCTGTTTACACATACTGAGGCAAATAATTCCAAAGGGTGTCCAAATCAAAGCAGACTGCTTCAACACAATGATACAGATCACATCAGTTTGTTTGTTTGTTTGTTTGTTTTTTGGTCTTTTTTTTTTTTTAATCACAAGAGGACAAGTGCAAGCACTCTGACATGTTTTATGTCTCACCCAGCTGGCATACTCAATGACAGCCGCATGGCATGAACTGGGTATTAGCGGTAACATGTAAACTATGTATCGCAAATCCACCGAAAAGGTCACAAATGGCAATTTCCAAGTAGGCCTAAGATATGCCCTTGGGATCATCCGACTGGGGGTTTCAGACTTATCTACAAGATTGGTATTCTCTACTTCCATATATATTCAAAGTTTGGAAATGTGAAAGGCAGTATACATTGTGTTCAAACAGTGGGGGGCTCTGTAGCTGGTTTTCTCCATTTTCCACAGATGAAATTTGAGAAAGTGTAAAATGGCATAATCATGATTCTGACAATGTTTGAATGCCATCCATCACTTCCTTCACACTGGTTTCCATGGAGTTGTTTTGAGTGCCCTTTCTGTTCCACTAGCAATACAATATGACTGGGTACAATTGAACAGGCCCTGAACTTCAGTCCCTTTCCTTAAAGGTACTAGAGGAATGTAGTAGGCCTACAGGAGTGTGATAAGTATACCCATATGATGATGAACAAATGATTTGATTCAGCAGTATAACGAAAATAAGTTTTCAATGATGAGGCGCTCCCTTTTCAGAAATTAACATGAATTACATAATCTTATACAGTGACTTGTTGATACTTGATGTGACTCCCCGTGGACCGACTATTATTTTTTTTTTAGCCATTACATTGAGCAAAAGTTACAAGTGCCCTGAGGGAGAAAATATACATCAGCTAGCTGTGATTTCAAACAAGAGACATGTGCGACTACCCGGGCTCACATGTGTTCTAAAGTTCTACAGACATGGCAACCTCACAACAAGAGACCCGGGGGTGACGCGCCCACCTGAGTATCGCAAGTTCACCTTCCATGCATTCTCGCAAACTCTTATTCAAGAACATTGGAAACTTGGGGCAGGGGCAGCTTTGAGAGCTGGGGGCATGGGGTCCATTTGCATATTATTCTATCACACTGGTAAAAATACCTGCCAAGTACTGTAAAAGTGGATATTTTCACGCGACTAATTTTTCGTGCTCGTCCCGTTAAAAGAGTTTCACATGCTTTTAATTCCGCGGAATCAAGACATCAACTACTGCAACATACAATGTATGGCAAGCAAAAATATTCGCATGAACATGTACAATTCAAGTCCCCATTTGGACCCATCACATCCCACTCCCCTGGGTCCCAAAGGCGGCGGGGGACCCTGATTCTGCCATGAACAAACTTGAAACAACAGTCATCAATATACTGATTCATTGTATTAACTTAGCCCAATCACTTCTGGTTCTAAAAGAAAATCTTTAAAGATTCCTGACTGGGGGTGGGTTGGGCCTCCCTGGGGGCCCCCACGTGGGACATGGTGCCCTTTTGATTGAATTGAGATTCTATCCCCCTAGGGATGCTACCTGCCAAGTTTGGTGAAAATACATCATGTGGTTTTCAAGAAGAAGATGAAAATGTACAATATAGGCCCCATTAGGACCCCTCCCCTGGGTACCAAGGGGGGCACCCCTGCTCCTGCCATGAACAAACTTGAAACTATAGTCACCAATATACTAACTCATAGTATTAACTTAACTCTATCACTTCTGGTTCTAGAAAAAAAGATTTTGTAAGATTCCTTAATTTCAGGGGAGGTTGGGCCCCCTTGGGGGCCCCCCAGGTGGGGCATGGTGCCCATATGATTAAATTGAGATCCTATCCCCCTAGGGATGCTACCAGCAAAGTTTGGTGAAAATTGGTCATGGGGTTCTCAAGAGGAAGATGAAAATGCAAAAAAATGTACGCACGACGCACGACGCACGACGCACGCCGGATGAAGAGCGATCGCAAAAGCTCACTAGAGCCTTCGGCTCAGGTGAGCTAAAAGGGGGCATTCGCAGCTTTGTATTGCTGACTGAACTACCAGCAGAATATGAAATAAAATAC
>NW_027272865.1:0-113295 GCF_040938485.1 Diadema antillarum | reverse complement strand
ACGTGTCTATCTGGTAAATTTTCGGTATGAAATTATTATGTTAGCATATTTCATTATGCAGTACAATGTATGTTGTTATATTACACTATGAGACAAAAATGACGCCAAAATCTTGTTTACATAATTTGATACTTATAAAAACACATTTTGTGACATGATTTGCTCTGATGCTTATCTATACGTTTGAAGCTTTTCCTATGCGAAATGAATTTCAAAACCACAGAAAATGATTAATAGAAGGCTAAGACTCATGATGTAAGTGAAGAGACTGCAAGTGAGTTGCAAGTATCAGCAAGTAATAGTGATTAAAATCAGCAACTGAAGTTGGAGTAGATCTCTCAATAGTTTTTAACAGGAAATCCGTGCTCTTGGGTACAAGCCTTTCCGCAGTTTGAAATAAATCATGGTTTTTTTTGTTTTTTTTTACTACAAGGCAGTAACAACGAGTTAAAAGCAAATATGATTATGCATGTAGATGCATTGTATGAACGAAGTAGAAAAAAAAAGTTATGTAGATTTATTCTTGTTTTTCTAAGTACAATGTATATAAATGTGGGACAATTTGTGTGAGAGAAGTCCGATTCTGAGTTTCAAAAAATGGTACAATTCAAAACAGCTTTACACGTATGGACATGAACTCTACTTTGATTAGATTATGATTATTTATGAGTATTATTATCATTATCATTCTTTAGTTGACTAATATACAGACAATACCGTACAAAAGTACAAAATACAATACAAATACATGTAGACTACGTGATCAGTAATGCATACATTCAATTCGTTATACATGCAAACAACAAATATGAACAACACTTCGTTTATATTTTGCCATATACTGTACCACAATGTAAACCAGCCATGTTTTCCCTGTAAATCCCTGTTCATGATAAGTAGGCCTATAGGTGATCTCCGTTACGCTGAGTTTTTACCGCTTTCACATTATCGTCGAAATTGTGTTCTTTTCCAGTAACAAATCATACTGCAAGATAATCAGAAGTGTCATCAATGATGAATAAAATCTAGTGCATACTATACCACATGATAAAACTTGCATTATTAACGTATGCCTTATTGATGATTTGGATACTAACACTGTGTCGTAAGCTTGTAACAATTGATACTATGAAATAAATGTGTAACTGTTTAAAAAAGAAAAATGTACATGGGTAACTCTATTTCCATATCCAAAAGTGGATATAAACATATAGTAGAACAGCTCTGATATGGTATCTGAAAAAAAATGGATATAAGAATACAATGGCCTTTGCCTATACAAAGTGATTTACACATTGTGCGGCGCAAGTAAATAACTCATTGTTATGAAGGGACTGTGAGATGGGAGTATTAGAAAAGATTGAGAACGGCTGTTTCCGTCACATTTTTTTTTTATATATTAAAAAAAAAATCAAAAAATTACTTATCCTGTTGTTTACGTGTTTAGTTCGGATGCTGTGATGTATGCTCTACGTAGTATCTTAGGATGTGCATACTTTTGCTGCAGCATGACCAATGTCAATAATATCATGCACGAAAGCAAGATATGAGGGGTGAAGGTTGAGGTGTAAATTTTTTTCAATTTGTCTCCCTCTACAAAAATGAAATTATTTTGTACGATCGCAACTGCTGATCTATAGCAGTAAATGACCATGATGACAGGCTCGAGTCCCTTGGTTACTTCTTTCAGACATGTTTGTCAAATTATAGACCAGCAGGGAAACAATTTGAAGAAAATTCACATCTCAATATCATTCACGTCATGTCTTTATAACGGAGTTGGTGTTTAGTTAGATCTTGTTTTTCCGAATTTTTGCATATGCTATATAGAAGTCGGGTTCCTGCATTGTAAATCCCAGCAGAAGTGAACATTGCGTAGAAGAGTATTTAGGCCTATAAGACGTTTAATGTGCTTTAGAGGAATTCAACATTGGCTGCATGAATTATGATAAGGGTATCAGACACCGTTCCTATATCCACGAAGACCATGATGCCTAGTTATTTTCGTCTTCCTTGATGTTGAAGTATGCCAGCTGATTGTCGTCATCGCTCTGGTTGCCGTCATCGCTCTGGTTGCCGGCATCGTCGTCGTTTGGCGCTGAGAGGTTGTTGACCTGTTCCTCCAGGTCACTCAGGTCAAGGTCTCGGATCGTGAATGGCACCTCTTTCCATTTCTTAAAGAGCATCTTGAGTCCCTGTTGGTTTATCAATGTGAAGTTCTTGACAGCAATGAGGGGCAGCTTATGTCCTCTGTAGACCACCATGGTCCCCCATTTCTTTTGGCACTTGCCGCAGAAGATCTCCTGACGGTGTTCCATTCCGTCGAGAATCTTCACCTTCTCATAATCCTTACGCTGGATGCACTGAAGGAATTGATCGTTGCAGACCACGTGATGGGAACCTCTGAATGATCTAATGTCATCGGAAGTGCAAGCCATGGTCAAACAATTGATGCAGTGGAACTTGATGGACATATCGACTCGCCTAGCAGTCTTGGCTTGCAGACTTTTCGTTTTCATCAAACGTTCCTTCTGGTCTTTTCTCTGCTCCTCTCGTATCTAAGAGAGACAAGACACAATTACGGTTAAAAATAGCATCAGACTACATGCTTTCGAGGACATTTAAGTTCATTCGCTCGCACTATCCGATAGCTTTGGAAATATTAATGCAGTTTAAATTTAGGTATACATAGTTTTGTGAAGGCGTTCGTTTGTTATTTCTTAATTTCTATAGGGTTTTACTGTGAAAATAGGGCCAGACCATGACAGTGGTCCATGACATCGTTATTCCGAAGTGATTGCCATGATAACTCTAAAAAGTCCTCATCATTAAGACCCTACGAATGTGTATGGGCGAATGACCATCGATTGAGCTGAAAGGAACACCGATTCACAGTGGGGTAAATGGTAAATTAGTAACATGTGCCGTCATTTTTGCTAAAATTATATATACATAAAATACATATTTATATATATACATATACATAACTCTCTCTCTCTCTCTCTCTATCATATATAATACATATCCGTTGGATATACATGTACTAGTATAGTTTGTTGAGGATTGATCGCCCTGCAGCGTGAAACCGTCGGTATATAGCGGATAAGACGCCAAAGCACAGGTATGCCTACATAGGCCCTACAGATATCGATATATATGATTGTTGTGTGTGTGCGTGAGTGTGTGTGTGTGTGTGTGCGTGCGTGCTTGCGTATGTGTTTAAAAGCCACAATGGGGGAAGGGGTAGAGAGAGTTAGTATAGATGAGGAAAGCATGTATAGTTGTATTGCGTAGCATATAGAGACTTCATGTAGGCCTACGTGAATGGAAATGTATATGTTTATTCCTTCATTACTGGAGGCAAAACGACGCAAAGTATTAACACGTGGCCTGTTTCCGAAATAAATTCTATACCCATTAATACGCTGTCCTGCATCATTTTTACAGGATTTCCACTAATTTCGATTTTCAACAGAGAGTGTGCTTATAAGAAAGTAGTTGGTCTAACAAAAGATGCTTTGGTACCTTTAATCGGTTCGGCTACATGATACTTTAACCTCCGACAACTGTTCATAATTATTCTTATCATTCGGATGAATCATTCTATATCATTATGTCTCTACCCTACCATGAATGTTATCTATATGATATCTGGCCTGTCTTCGTAGGATATGAAATTTGTTCACACATCGATATAACACTGTCACTGTACCTTTTGTTTGAATTTCAAAATCAGAGAAAAAAAGTTTGAAATTTGAAACTGTCGATTTACTTTCATGTAGCAGGTTAGCAACTGTTGACAAAAATAAAGAAGAAATTAATCCTTTGGTAAAATCTTGTTGCGCCCGTTTGCATCCAATCGTCTTATTGGCCACTTTTCTCAAAATAATCATAGCTGCCGGTTTTATGCCATTTTCGTTTTTAGTTGTCTTATCATGTCTTATTTTCATAAAGAGTATAATTTTGTAGTTTATCCGTTCTTTTGTAAATTTTCTTTTGAGCAAGACCCATACGAGAACGCAACCGATATGAAAATATATATATTTTGCGTTATCTACAACATACACTTAAATTTGAGAGGAGCAGTCAAGCGGGAAGGGGAAAGGGAGGTGAAAACAAACAGAGTAAGTGAGTGAGATAAAGAGAGAACTTACCCGCCTGGCTAACACTTTCCGATCCATTTTGGCCAGGTTCTGAACCGACTCTTTCATCATGGCGACCCGCATGATGTTCTGTAGTTCCCTATACTCAAGCTGGAGATCAGCATTGACTACAAGGTACGACTTGCCGTTGAACGCTCGACTTCGACCTGTGGGTCACATGTTCAGAATTCGGAGAAATTATATACGTATCACCAAAAGAAAACAAAAACCTACAAAAACCAAACTGACGTCAACGGATTTTATCTATTATTGCCTTCAAATAAATTGTTCTACATATACTGTGTATTGAACCAGGCCTACGTGTATATTCAGTCATTTTGATGTACATTATACACTTTTTATAAGCCTATGGATTTAAAGGACAAGTTCACCTTCATAAACATAAGGATTGAGAAAATGTAGCAATATTAGTAGAACACATCATTAAAAGTTTGAGGAAAATCGGACAATACGTTCAAAAGTTATGAATTTTTGAAGTTTTTGTGCAGTAACCGCTGGGTGAGAAGACTACTGCAGTGTATGATGTCACATGCGTACAACAATATAAGGAAAATATAAAGAGAATTTCACAAAGTTTCATCTTTTGAAAAAAGTACACATTCCCTTGACTCGTTACCGACATATGTCATTGCTAATATTATTCCCCCTACATTTAGAAAGAGGCAAGTCAAATGCTCATTTATTATGCGAAAAAATTGAAAATATGTTGAATTTTCTTTACATTTTCTTTATACTGTTGTACTCATATGACATCACAAGCTATAGTAGTCTCCTCGTCCAGCAGTTCCAACACAAAAAATTTAAAAATTCATAACTTTTGCATCGATTGTCCAAACTTTCACTGATGTGTTCTACTAATAGTGCTGCATTTTCTCAATCCTTATGTTTATGAAGGTGAACTTGTCCTTTAATGGTGGGAGCTAAGTGATTTCGGTGAAGTTTACTATGATTTCACGTTTTCATTTTCACGTTTTTCATTTTCTTTTTGAAAAGGCATGCCAAAATTGTCTACAAACTTAGCAGGTATGTTCGCCATCACTTGACCATTGTGATAGAATAGATATGATTCACCCCCTTGACCACTCCCCCTCCCCAGTTTGCTATGTATGCTTTTCTTCTTCACTCGTGTGTAGGTCATAGTCTGCAAGAATGCGTGGAAGGTGAACTTGCGATGCTCAGGTGAGCGCTGAACACCCATGTCTCTTGTTTCGTAAACGATTAATAGAACACTTGTGAGGTGATGATAATCAGCTCACTAATTTGCGCATTTATACTGCTCGAGAACTTTTTTGACATAAAAATATAAAATCTTTAGAATATCGTAACTTCCTTATTTTCTATATGAATTGAGTAAAAGTTGTCATGCTTCTGCTTTTAAATTGCTTTCATTTTTTAAAGTTATTTCAGGTCCAGAATTGTCCTTTAACGTTTTGAAAAATGATTCAATGCAAGTTAAGTTCGTGTTAGGATAGATTCTTAGATTTTAATTTTCACTTTCAATTTCAATAATAGCAAAAAAAAAAAAAAACACCAAACAAACAAACATGGCGCATATTTGGAGGTATGTCCGTCGAATTGCTTTTAGAAGCAGTCAATGGTCCACAGGCAGCTGAATGGGGAGGAGGCAAAAATGGCTTTCAGAGTGCCGAAGCTCCGTAACAGCAACATCAACAACAAAATAATAGTGTAGAACCAAATTACTTGCCAACCACGATCGTTGAAGAAAGACTGATTATGAATTGATTATACTGATAACATGCAATTACAATCACAACGCGAAAGGAAAAAAATGGAAGAAGTCATTTCAGTTTCGATTCTGAAATGCATTCAATCACAAATTTTTACGATCGTATCCCGAGTCGGCCAGTTACCTTTTGTCTGCACGTGTCCTACGTCACTGGTCACGTAGTTGTATCTGACTACAACGTTGCACTTCTGGATATCGAGTCCTTCTTCTGCTACTGACGTAGAAACGACGATTTTCTTTTCTCCTTCTCTGAACATCTTGAGCAATTCAGCCTGTGCGTTAGAAGTCATTCCTGTTGGAAAGACAAGCAGACAAAACGACGTGGTCTACAGAAGTACACGTAGGAAGCCTAGAGCTGTGATGACAGCAAGAAAGTATGAAATAAAATGAATATGAAAGTTTTTGAAATTTATTTTCAGAAAGTTAAGAAAGGAGAGAAAAAAATCAAAGCAGATCAGTCCAGGATGTATTGTACGGTTTAGCAATTTTAGTGAGGAGTGACATGAGGAGAGCATAAACAGAAATTGTAAACATTAACCTTTAGAATGTAAATATTTTTAGCTCACTCATGAGAATTCAAATATACCGTGCAGTATTTCTCCGAGTTGTCTGCCGTACTTCGCTATGAAATGGGAGTAGCCTGCGTGTTTTCGACAAGGATTACTAACATGCGAAAGTACTAAGTGTAATATGATGTCCCGAAATAGTGACCACTTTTGTTTGTGCTTTAATACAAGAGAACATAATTATGCACCTTGATCACCACTTCCGATAAGGAAACCAGCCTTGAACTGCTGCAAGAACGGTTCCTCATTCAGCCATTTGACCAGAGCCATAGCTGACTGGCGTGTCTTGGTGAAGATGATGGTCAGAGATTCAGGCTCCACTCGGTATTCGTGCTTTAGCCTTCTCCCCAGCTCGGCCAGCACGGGGTTTCTGCTCTGATCCAGCTCGGAGGACTGCCGCAGTTCGGGGAGAGCGTCTGTGAAAAATCAAAACTCTGTGAAACCTCATTTACTTTGCTGAAAAAAAGGGCTGAGGGATAACACCAAATTATACATAAACAGGCAAAACACAGACACACCGACACACAGACATGAGGAACACACGCACACACACGCACAAACTCACACACATTCAAGAATCCATTGTTGTCATATCACCTTAGAAAAATATTAATAGTGAACTGTCTTTCCACACCGAACTCCCCGACCATTCCAAGTGTATCACAATTCTATCGAATATGATGTCACATAACATTCTGGCTGTAGAAAATGCCAACCTCTATGGCTTCTTTGTGGCAATTATTGCAGTATACAAAAAAGAGCAAAACAGAGTACTAGTAGTAATCCTTAAATCTTAGTTGGTCTTTTGTTCTTGTTATCTTCGTAATTATCTTTATTGTCTTAATTATCTGTACAGTACTATACATTGTGACTATACAACCCGATGAAAACTTCAAAATGATGTGGGTCATATACCTCTAAACTGCTTGGCTAGAATCACATCAGTCAGGCCCGAAGCTATCTCTCGTTCTGAAGTGGCTAGGAACTCCTCCATGTAGTCAATGGCGTCAGTGGTACGCACATCACGGTTGATGAACAGGCAGTTGTTGTATTTCTGTATATACCATGTGCACAAATGACAAACCTTTAATATTTAAGATGATAATCATCATCACAGTGTGAAGTCAAGTCACAATCTTTCTCATTTCATTAGTTTTGTCCATACATTAAGGAGCTTTTCCCGACATAAAAGTGAGTGAATTAAAGCAAATCTTGATTGGAATACAAAAATTCTGCCCCTGCAATATCAATAGATTGACTCGGAAGCACGCAATTTTGTCATCCTTCGTGTAATTATAAAAGAAATAGTTGCATTCATTATAGGCTATCTGCAGGTGACGAAGTTGAAATACATGTGATAGCACATGCATCAACACGTAACCCATGTTGGTATATCGGTATATTAGTAAATTGGTGTGATGTTGGTGTAATGGTATGTTGGTAGGCCCTATATTGGTATATTGGTATATTGGTACGTTGGCATGTTGGTACGTTGGTATTTTGGTATGCTGGTATGTTGGCATATTGGTACATTGGTGTTTTGGTATATTATTGGACATCGTAATGTGAGGAAGAGATTTCCTCCTTATATTGATAGAGAGTTTGTGGGATCTTTTTTTTTTTATAGTTTTGTTTTTGTCATTCCATCAAACAATAGGACTTGAAAATTTCCAGTATTTTTGTCGAAAACAACAGCTATTTCATTTATTGACAAATTGCCCTACATCGACCTAAGCAATGAATTGATCACTGATCAATTCAGTGCTTATTTACGTCGATGTAGGGCAATTTGTCAATCAGTTGGAATGAAAACATCTCGAACGAAGAATTTCATGAATTTGAATATTTCATTTATGTTGTGTTCGCGTGCTAAAAGCAGATGTACTGGATTGAACGTCAACTACAAGTTTATACAATAGGCCTACATGTAATTCTTTCTCTCGGTTTTTTTTTTTTTTTCAAGCAGCATCATTGCTTTAAAAGTCTGAGGAAATTTTCTCACCCTGAGGAACTCTACGTAGGTGAGAAGTTTCTGACACTCTTCGCCATCGTTCACTCGAAGTCTGATTTGCTTGGTGAAATCGACCACCCAGTTCTCGTAGTGTGGCTGGCCTCGCTTTGAGCGTGCTGTTGTCGAGGTGCTGTCAGCAGTCAGAAGTCGCGAGCCCTCTACGGTAGCCATCAAGGAAATACACATTTTCAAAGGATCAGTCAAGTGGCGTCAACGAAACCTATATTGTGTACTAGTATACCTTGTGAGACGAGGGACCTTCCGGTTTAAGTGTACAAAATTACATGTAGGCCTACTATTTATCACTGGAAATATTCTTTTGTAGTTTCTGGCATCCAGCTTTGCACTACAATGATTCCTGCTTGTGAGAGTGTCTTACATTTTATTTCATTTCATTTCATTACGGAGATAAAATTATGTGAATAGTATCACAGACTTCGACAAAAAGGAAACATTGTTCCCGTATGACAGCCTCCTTTATCATTACTATGTAGGCCTAATATGCCTCCTAGAAATAGCATAGTGAATGATTACAACTCTCGTTACGGTAACCGCGAGAATTCAAATGACACTGTACTCAAATATTACTCTATAGTATCGTTACGATACGTGTTCTGTTTCAGTATGCATAAAGTCAATATAAGCGTTGTGTCTTACTTCTCCGTTAAATCCGGTTTGTACAAGACCAGTACGTAATAGGGCGTACTCCTGTTATAACGAACATGGATATAACGACATATTGGCTACAACGGAGCAGAATTCAGGGGCCAGAATTATCAGTTACATATCTTCATACACTTTATTTGTGTCAGATATACGGGAATTTTGATATAAACGAAAGAAAACTACCAGTCCCTAGGACTTCATTATAACGACAGTCGCCTGTACATCAAAGCTCACCTCTCGATTCAGCAATCCTATTCTCGATGTCAGCCATGATGTCAGAAATTTTCCTGAAGAAAGGATCTCTGCCGGAGCGTCCTGGAACTATCCTCTGAACTGTAATAGATACAGATTAAAAGAAAACCAATTAGCGACATTCTCGTTAATATATGATCGCTAGGACATGGTAGGATAGAATTTGACCAGTAGGTTCCAAACATGCGAAAAAACAAAAGAAGCAAAGGAAATTGTATGCATGGTATGAAAGTCCTGTAGTTTCAGACAGGGTACACGAACTTGAAAGTTACCAGTAGTAAGTCATTTAAACCGAGATGCTTCGATTTTTACTTTTTTTTTGTTCTACATATTGTCTATTTGTTGTTTGTTTCACTGCGGGTCCAAATAACTATTTCTTTTTCTGCTGCGACGACACATTCCTGTGCAGATTAACGTGAAGAGAGACGAGAGAGAGGAAGAAATAGGATTAAGCGCTTGATTTGACAGTTTGTGATGTCAACATTAATTATGGTCAGTGGGCATTAGACGAGTGTGCATAAATCGAACGGGTGTCAGTGGCTGGTTTATTGTTATGCTACTTGTATTGTTTTTTTTTTCTGTGTATACAGCACGACGGTTGAACATAATATTCAAGTTCATCTTTCGAAGTAAACATTACTTTCACCAAGCAAATATCCATGTTGCAATATTCTCACACGACGAGCATCGCGTTAACTTAGCCGGGTTACGGAACCGCTTATTGCCTCTCGTATTTACATGTTTTAACTTAACCATGAAATGGCGCTGTATTGACTATAATTAATATTCTCTCAGGTATAATGACCAAGGTGTTCAAGATTCTGTTGACGCACTTTTAGCAAAGACTCCAAGTCTAGGTGGGAGAACGAATGTCGTGACAAACCCGAATTAGATTGAACTGTCCCGAATTCCGTTATTTAAGCCTGTTGAATCGTAACCACGGGTCAATATTGATGAATTGATATTATGCCATGTTTACTGCATCTACCAATCTATGCTTCAAGATCAGAAGAATGTGAATTACAAGTGACGAATGTCACGTATTCAGACTGCGATCAGCATCGGGTATAGTGGTGGTGACAGAATGTGGGCGAACGAAGTGAGCACAGCTGAGTTGGACAGCCTAGCGCTGTCGCGCTCGGCTGGGCTCGCTTCGCTCGCCCATTATGGCCATCATACAGCAAGAGGTCCTTGACAAAAGGCTACAAGTGCCACAAAAACTCAATCTTGCGTAAATACTCAATCTTGAGTGATACAAGCCATTAAAACCAAAACGACGACAACAACAACGTAAATACTCAGTTCTGAGTGATACACGCCATTAAAACCAAAACAACAACAACAACAAAGTATGGGTGAAGGGCCCTAGAGGGCGCCCTACTCACTTTGTTTTGGACCGTCGTCTTGGTCATCGAAAGTCACGTCGTTGGTTTCTTGAGGTATAATGGCGTCCAGGTTGGCACACAGCTTAATAATATGCTCTTCTGCTTCCTTCAGGTTCTTCGCGTTTCCAACACCAGGAGAAGCTGTTAGGCCTAGAATCTGACCACGATAAGAATGTTTCATAAGACTGAAATAAGATTCACTTCAATTAAATTAATTTCAATTCAATTCATTTTAGATTTATGCTTCTTCCACAGACCATGGTATTAAAAGAAAGTACGAATTAGTACAGTTCGTACCAGCACACGAGCGAAATAAATCAGTCAGTTGGACGTTTTCTTTGAATTTCCCATAACATTACAGTAGACCTTCGTAGTTCGAGATAATTCATCCAAGTATCAGATAAACAAAATGGTGAAAGTCTCATTAAAATCGATAATAGACTATGAAAGTTAAGGAATTCTTGGTTCAAGTGTCATATTTCATTGAATGGAAGTTTAGTTATACCCTATAATGCAAGTTTTCTACAGCTGATTGTGATGCTATGTAATGTCAAAATAACCACAATCTTAAATACAGCAGTATGGCATGTAGAAAACTCTAAACGTCTTTTTCCTTCTATATCCCTCGTTTGACAGGAACTGACCTGAGGTCTTTGAGCCGTCGGTTGATTCAGCTTCAGGTCGCGGTAAAGAGCCATGAGCACATTGTACGGGTCCGATTTCTGCAGAATGCCAAAACGTTGATAGAAATGATCAGACATTGAAAACCAGTTTACATTGACTGATCGGACGACGGTAAACAATTTATGTTAAGTGATACAAAAACAATCGATCAGAAGTGAAATGTTAAACTTCGTTTTGGTAGTCTTGTTTAGTTGAACTCTGCGACAAGCCTGGAAAAACACACATTAAAGACGAAGTAGGTGGGGCTTTTTTGTTTTCTCTTTTAACCAGATGAACAGATGACATACAGATAGAAGAGAGGGCCATTAGGGAGAACAATGCTATCACTGTAGCGAGGCTGCCATTGTTAATTTGTCCATGTATTTCTAAGATAGACTTCTTCTAGGTCACGTAGGAGATGAGCTAGGGAAAACGAACCTGACAATGATGACATTCGTCCAAGACGAGTAGATCGATTTGAGACAGACTAACTCCCGACGTGCTATTCTTCAGTGCGTTGACCAGGATCTGTGCTGTTAGCACGATAATGTCATTGCTGTCAATGACAGTGTCCAGCGGTGCCCCAGCAATCTCTTCCCCACTCACACCGACCACCCTGCACTTACCACGAAGGTACTTGAGACAGCGCTCCTTCTGCTGTGTTACAAGGGGGACCTACAAGAAGAAAGTGTGGAACTTTACTCCTGAAAAATATCTGTGAACAGAAGAGTCAATTCCTGCTCCTCTCTTGTGCGCTAATCAATTTTTGTCTGGAGTCAGAATTCACTCATTAGAAATTGAATATAACACTCCATACAACCACTTTTTTTTTAAGTGCCTCGAATGATTCTGAGTCATACACGTAGACTTTACTGCCTCATTATGTCTTATTTCATATTATAGATAGTATATTATGAAAACAAAAGAAATGGTAAAGCTCTGTATAATGTATACCCATGTTCCTTACCGCTTCTGACAACGAGATCTGTGTGGACAGACGGGCGAACGTGTAACCCAAAAGCATAATGCTTCTAGCACCTTTCAGAACACACACACACACACACACACAAAAAAAAAAAATAATAATAATTCATTGCTATAAGCAGGAGAAAATACGTCATAGGCATGATAGGTGACGAACAGTATACTGAATTGATTAAGGATAGACATAAATCTATGCTTGTGTTCGCTACATTATGTGAGTGGATTTTTGTGATAATTGACCAAATTACGTACTTTGTTCACAACAAAGACTGTCTTCTTGTTTCCATGGCTGCTGCTCGCACCAAGTTCACTGTCTGAAGAATGTAAAAACAGTCGCTGGATCACAGCAATGGCAACTTCAGTCTTGCCCTTGCCCGTCGGGAGTACAACCAGTGAGTTCTCACCACGAAGAGATTGAGCTGCAACCTTCTCCTGGTAAGGCCTCAGTATGAGATCCTGGGGTCCCTCATTGACAGCAGTGTTCACATCCATTGTCTTCTCGTCAACCACCTCTTCTGTCTCGGTTGTTTCCATGGGGATTTCTTCATCTGTTGTGCAAGAAATGTGAATTGATATGATTAGATTTGATTATAATTACAAAAGCTTTGCTGGTTTCTGCACTTGCTCAAAAGAAGAAATATAGGAAAGAACGAAAGGAAAAGATTTTCCGAATTTGTTAAAAAAAAAAGATAAAGGGAAGGAGTGATTTTTGCGTCTGTGCTGTGTGCTCTTTCTTGGCAAATTTGACACCAATCTATTCACCACTACGCACCCATGATAACTTGTACCAAAGTGTGTATATTCATCCCTCTGAAAATAGATTTAGGATAGCATTTGTCAATACACCTTGATCTGGTTGGTACAACCGCACAGTTCATCATAGCTGGCACCTAAAAAGTGTAAATTGCTGTAAGACTATTTCGCAAAAATATAACCATGTGATTCAAACCATTCCCGTGAAACAAATCTTAACTTGTCGCATAATTCATCTTGGAAGTGCGCACAGAATAATTACTGCAGGATCACTAGTTAGTTAGCGAACATGACAGAAAAAAAGAAGGTCTAATTAACAGTTTGCCAAGAAAGTGGAAAACGTACGCGAGGATTCTGTTGCCACACTCATATAAAGTGTAATAACCTCGGGAAGAAATCAGGAAGAAAAAGTGATAAAGTGAAGGTTAAGTATAAAAAAAATTGCGATGGCTTTACTTTGATCAGAGTCTGCATCCTCTATCCCAAGGGCAAAGTTCTTCATGTGACGTAGCTCACGAGCGAGATCCTTTGACCCACTCTCATCAAGTCCCTTCACAAGACGGTCAAAGAAATCTTCGTCTTTTCGCTGGAGTCTCAACATGAGTTCCGTGCAGGCAGCAATAGGTCCGTAGTTCTCATTCTAACATTCGTTGAGAAAAGTGACGGGAGAACAAAATTACTTTTGTATTCATAACAATGTTTGTGTCTGATGTGACATTGAATGAAGAGAAGTTTGCAGAATTCAATATGTAACATGATTATATATACATATACATAACAAAGAGTAGAGGCAGGAGTGGAACCACTACAGTTAAACATCTACAAAGAGAGCAATAGACAGAGAGAGAGAGAGAGAGAGAGAGAGAGAGAGGAAAAATAAATAAAATAGCTAATCATCTTTAATGGCCCCAAACTTTGGAATTCTGTAAATACTGACATACAACGAAAACCCAGTGGATGTTCCAAACAAAGTCAAACTTTGTGACAACTCATAAAAATTCCAGCCATTATTTTGCAGAAAGGGCTAGCAAATCAATAGGTTATCGTTCACGGAAGCATAATTATTTTCACTCTTTGTGCATGTGCGTTCCCAAATGATGGTATAGAACTCAGTAATAACAATTCTACAGGGTTTACCAGACCCCCTTTTTAATCCTTGAACATAGCAGTAACTCAGACAATTCAGAGTCTGAGGGAAAATGATAGGTCTATAAAAATATAAAAACGTATACATTTCGTACTTTCAATCAGGTTTTCTATTCACATGCCTTTTTAATGAGCAGAGCAAATGCAAAATAATGTAAAGTCTGTAAATTATTGTGGTGCGCGGTAACAAAAAGGAGTTACGAAGACATTCACGATAGTTACAAAAAGAAAATAAGTAATTGATGCGGAGAACCAGAACAGTCCGCGTTATGTAATGTAATAGCAGTTAGAGAGTTGTATATTTGCGCATTCATGACTACTTAAGAATATCAAATTAACATTCATTAACATTCAATTTTTTTTGCAGTAAATCATCGCAGATGTTTTATGTATGTGCCCTATTCATCTTCATAAGCATCCATGATAAGTTGAGAGATGAAAAATATTATTTCTTTTCAAATATGTTAAGATTATGTTGTGCTGAAAGCCCGCTGAAACTTATTTTTTGTTTCTCTTTTCTGCAGATGGCATAGTGTTACCTTTCGTCGAATTCTTTCGATGTCATTTGAATTCAAACAGGATCCTTCTAGATGCTTCATTACTCTCATTGTGCTCATGTCTTTCAGCTTCTCCAGGTAAACCTTCATGAGGTACTGGTAGTTTTCTCTTCTCTTCGAGGTCAAATTCGATGTCCCTTCAAGATGGTGGCGAAGATATTCATTATCTGGGAGGGGAAGCATCACGTAGCCATGGTGACAGATGAATCGAATGGATCGACATGTTTTCAAAGCATTAGTCACATAATTTTTTTTAGAATGATTTATCATCCATAATTATACTGCTTATGCGTGTTGAGGTAAGTATTGTCATCGTATTTGCGCTAACTGTTTACATTATTTTCGTAAGAATTCCTTGTGTTGATATACGACACCTTAAAAGGGCATTCCAGACGATTCATGTAATTTCATACATTTCGCATACATAAATTGACTGTTGCATGTATAGATTTGTGGAATCTATTGTGATCCTTGAGGTGATAAACCATTTGAAAAACCCAAAATATGATTCACTGCAACAAGGATGATGACATAGGGAGCTCACATATTCCAGTAATTTATCAGCGTCATTCCATTACAATACCAGTTGCTGAACAAGATCACTTGTACAAAATTTATGCATGCTTTCTTCTTTTGTTCTGCTTCCTTGAGCACGTAACCATGTATGCTTATGTGAAGCTGCTATGTCATCATCCGCATTTATTGTGATTTGTTATGGGTTTTTTTAACATTGTTATTCCTCATCCCAATTACTTTCAATTCTAAAACTCTGTACGAAGCATGATATTATTTATAGACGTTCAGATGCAAAAGTCTAAAACAATGATTTAAGTCAAGCGCAAGATGCATGTTATGTCACACGAATCTTTTTCTTTCACCGTATATTTTTCATATCATTCTTCTTCTTTTTTTTTAAATTTTACCATTATGTACTCCAAATTGCGGTAATAGAATATATATACAAGCACACCTAATCATATTCGAAGAGACGAGTCCTTATTCAAAGGATATAAACACATAAGATTGTCATGATGCTGAGAATTGCAAGAGAAGTATAAGTGCCCGCAGTTAGTGACTTCATGGTTAGTGGTTTTGAAACGGCTGAGATATTTAAAAACATAGTAAAACAACGTGGTCCTAATAATAGGTGGGACCCATCTTTTATTGGGAAATCTTTGTTTTACGAACATCTCAGCCATTTTGGTACCAAATTCATCAAATAACCTTTGAATTTCTCCTAAAACCCTTATGGAACAGTCATAGTGTTGCCACATAGTAAAACACACTGTGATTCACAGTGTGAAACACAGTGTGTTGTGTCACAATATGGTTACCTGTGAAATTTGGACATGAGGTGTGGTAATGCTGTGTTATTATCACACTGTGGAAAATCACAGGGTAGATACTGCGGTAGGTAACACAGTATGTCAAACTGAGACATCCCATACTGTGTTATCTACCACGGTCTTTCACTTTGTTTTATCAACCACAGGCGAAAAAAAAAATCTGGGACAATCAATATCCATATACATGTATACCAAAATTTACCTAATAGGCGAGTGATGAAGGGGCCCACACACTACAAGCTCTGTCTTTTTAGTGGGTCCCTCCATTTTTCGCACTTTATGCAACGGTATACATGTATTTCACTTTGATCACTTCTGTTACTTTTGTACTATACTATGTATGACTACTATAGGTCCTCAAGTGTTGTACAGTCTTTTCACTTCACTATGTTCTATTTACCTCATTCTCTGTTACCAAAAGAAGTGAAACATATGTTTTGTCGAAAAATGAAATAAACTTTGAATTGAATTGAATTGAATTGAATTTCAGGAAAAACATGTCCCTACCTGCACAACCTGTCCTTCTCCTAATATATAACCTAAAACAACTCCTTGTATTTGATACGGTCTACTACCATTCTATTCCTAAATAGATCTATGATAATCATCCTATTCCTAAGTTAGTCATCGGGTGTATCAGTACTCATATATACATGTATAAGCCATCTATTCGTAATGCATTAAGGCATGGTTACTAACCAGACAATCCTTTATTATCAAGATATGACATAATTACACTTTCATAACAAAATTTATGACATTGGGAATATCATAACATTATTAGACAATCTTTGATGAAGTTCAAAGTAAATCCCATCATAAATGATTTAAATTAGAAGTGTTTTATGTATTTTCGAAAATTTTGGTTGCTTTTTATGAACATTTATGAGCTATGTAAAAATTTGTGCCACAGGGTTACCACAGGAGTACCACGAGAATACCACAGGAATACCACAGAAATGCCACATAAAGTATCACATACTGTACCTCAGCACTCCCACTTAATAGGTAACACTGTAGGAGCATAGGTCAGGTTAGATACTGCTTAAATCAATTGAAGTAATTCACATCATAACTCATCTATCACTTACTTGTGGAATATGTATGTGGTTTGTTTATTTGCTGCTTTTTTTTTATTCCAGTTGGTGCTGCTGCGCGATACTCCTGTGAGGTACTGCTGTGTGGTACATTGTATTGTTTGTGATAGTCCTGTGGTAAAGTATATCAAGAAACAACAAACAAACACAAGAATATCCTGTGGTATATTTTCTTTCGTATTTTGTGCAGTTTTGCCTTATTGTGTTAGTGCTGTGTGGTATTAAGTATTGCTATGTGCTGCTGCTGTGCGATATACTGTACTATGTGGTTTTGGTTGTGGTACTCATGTGTGGTACTACTGTTTGGTATTGTCTTGTGGTAGTCCTGTGGTATATGTGACAAAATACCATGGGAATACCCTGTAGTATTTTCCCGTGGTACTTTCTGTTGTATTTTCTCTGGTTTTGTTGTTTGGTACTTCTGTTTGTTATATATTGCAATGTGGAACTGCTGTGCGATGCTATGTGGTTTTGCTGTGTGGTACTCATGTGTGGTACTGTTGTGTGGTATAGTCCTGCGATATATGTCCCAAAATACCACAGGAATACCCTGTGTCCGATTCAAATTATAAATGAATGTTTTGGCCAGCAATATTGTTATCATAATTCTAATGACATACCCCATCGCCATTCACTTGTAGGTCGGTCTATATTGCGACAAATCTGCAGCACTACATTTTAACATGCTGCAACATGTGACATGTTCTGTGGTTATTTTGTGGAAAGCTGTTGTACATGGGTGAGAAACCACATAATCTAGAATTTCACACTGTGGCAATTCGGTGGACACATACATATTGCAATATGTGACACATTGTGGTTTTTGTGTGCATGGTAAGCGCTGTAACAACTGTGATTACCATGTGACTTTCAGTGAAGAACCACATATAGACTAGAATTCCATATTGTAGCAACTCTGTTGGCACACAAATTTCACATATTACAGTATGTGACACACTGTGTCATTACATATATGGTAAGCTGTGGTAACTGTGTATGACTATGTGAGTTGTATGTGGTGAACCACATAGTTTGTAATTTCACACTGTGGCAACACTGTGAACACACTATATTCACATATTTTACATATAGTTAACTATGTGAACACAGTGTGGTAACACGGTGAAATTTCTATGAGATTAGCATGTGGTAAGTCGCATAGTGTTAAATACACACTGTGCCTTTACATGAACACATCTTTCCCACAGACTGAAATATGAAGCACACTGTGACTATTATGTGGTACCTGTGATAACTGTATACTACTGTGTGGCTAGTAGGAGATAAACCACATAGTCCATCGTTTCACACTGTGACATCTCTGTGGAGGCACTATTCCCATAGACTGCAATATGTGACACCCTGTGGCTATTATGTGGTAACTGCATGTGACCATAATGATAAGTATGTGGTTAACCACATAGTCTGAAAATTCATACAATGACAACTCTATGAACACACCATGCCCACATACTGCAGCATATGACACACTGTGACCATTATGTGGTAAATGTGGTAACTGTGTATGACTACGTGAGATGTGGTGAACCACATAATTTGTAATTTCCCACTGTGGCAACAGTGCGAACACACTATATTCACAAGTGTTACACATAGTTAACTATGTGTACACATTGTGGTAACACTTGTGTTTGTTCCATAAGGGAATCGTAATGCTCTTTCATATTTCATAATATATAAGTGGTTTCTAATTATCTCGCAAAAATGTCAAAACCTGAATCCCCATCTCAACCAGAACTACTTTATATACCTTTAAAGTTACGACACATGTACGAGAGATTAGAAAAAAACAATTTCAATTTTTGAGTAGTAGTGACAAGCGTTCATGCACATTGATATGGTATAAAATCGTTCAAAAAGTCAGTTGACTTTCCTTTCACTCAAAGGGTGCTCATTCTCTATACGGGAGTAAAATTGTAAGCATTATTTTATGTTCTTATAGCAAGTTTCTATGACTGGTTTGATACGCATGAACAGAATGATTTGGGATAGATTATCACCTATAAACCAAAACCAAAAAAACCCAACACACTATAACATACACCGTGTGTCAGAAGTATTGTCGCCCTCTGACGCAGAAAAAGCTTCATCATGTTATTACTCATCTCCTGATTTGAATTTTTGAAAGATGTATTGCTTACATTTACTTTCAATGATTTTTCAATAGTAAGCAATTAGTAATTTACCTTTCACAGCACTTTCCTACTGAAAATTGTTTCTCTTTCATCATTCCTGTAATTAGTGCTTTATCCGCCTGACCAAGTTTACAGGGTCTACCTGACCGTCTCCTGGTTTTCTGTCCAAGTCCAGGATTTCTATTGCACCAACCTTACACCCATCTGACACTCCTTCCAAGAAGTTTTGCAATTTCTTTATTAGTTTCCCCATCCTTTCTCCAACAGATAGCCATCTTCCTTTCTATTTCGGTACTTTCCTTCCCCTTCTTTCCTCCTCGGACATTCCCATTGTCGCTATGACTGGCCGCCATTTGTAAAGGGTTCCGAGGTTCCAGGCATTCAAATTTGCCCCCACTCACACAACACGCTGTAGCTCGGCCTACACAAAACAGATTGTGCAGAGCATGCATTGCACGAAAGTTTGACCCAGAATCCCCCTGTTTGTGTGTTTGACTTCATATCACTACTCCACTAAGTAGAGAGGCAGAAAGAGCCTGACACATGGGGTGATAATACTTATGACACACGGTATATATGTATGTATATATATATATATATATATATATATATATATATATATATATATATATTGTGTGTGTGTGCGTGTGTATGTGTGTCAGTCATGAAAATATGTATCAATATGATCTCGTGTTTAGTTTGTACATGAAGTCCAAAAGCTTCTAATCGGTTATAGGTAACAAAAAGTTGAGAAAACCGACAAATTTTGGGCACCAAAGAATTAAGAATACGAGATAGAATACTCTGGGTTTGTTTCTCTGGTGTATTTCTATTGACTCTGCATGGCATGTATGGCTCAGCACACGATCAGGGAGGTTTCGTCTTTACTCCCTGGTATGATTTTTACCATGTGCATTAATTCAAATGTGGCAACTTGGTAGTGTTGTAAAATATTTTAAGTATGAAGTTGCCGTATTATGTAATTTATTTAGCCTATATATAGTGACACTGACAAGCAATTTCATATTATCCACGTTTAAAACAATGCTGTTTGAAATAGATACTATATTTGTATAATTCAATGTCTCTCCATGGAAATGCAGCAGCATATCATGTGAATACGAATAAAAACCAAAATACGTATATACATAAATAGATGAATCCATACTTGTGATGAATAAATGTATAGCTAAAGAGATATTGTAGACTGCAAAAAGTCCGGTGTTAAATAGTGAACACCGAGCTGGTGTTAAATTTTCGGTGCTCATTTATGGTGTTAAATTAACACCTCCGGGTGTCATTTCCAAATTTTAAACTGTTTTTTGAAGAGTTTCTTAGTAACTGCACCTCTTTTTGATTTTTATTTTAAACAAGACGATCAAGAATTTTACATTAAAATACTAGATCTTTGAAAAAAATGTGAAAATAAATTTACACCACAGAAACACCAGCTGGTGTGGTCTCTTATTGAAGCTGGACGGGTGTTAAACCATTGATATTAACACCAACAAATATCAAATCAACACCATGTGGTGTCATGTTTGAATTAACACCAGTACAGTGTCAAAATAACACCAGGTACAGTGTCAAATTAACATCACGAAGTGTCAGGTGAACACTTTTCAACACCATCACAGTGCATTTTCTACACCTGTGGGTGTGGTCCTCTATTGAAGTTTGATCGGTGTTAGATTTAACACCCGTGGTGTCAAATCTAACACCGATGTTTTTACAGTGTACTAAAATGTCGTTGAGAAGAAAGAAACGATACTACAGTGTATTTCGCTAAAATTAGAGGATTTTCTCACTATGCATGCACAAAAAGGTCATGAATTCATGCTGATTGAAAGTTTACCAGATCTGTTAAGAGCTTCCATGAAGGCCTGGAAGATTCCTCGTTTATCCTCCACCTTCTCCAGCATGTCTAGGAACTCCTGCACCAGGTCGCGACGAGGAGTGTTACCGTTAAGGCATCGTTGCTGCAGCGCCTCTATGTCGGCTGGTGTAAAGTAAAATAGTGTAAAACAAACAAACGTCAAGGGATGGTACAGTTTTATCCGTTGAGATGAGGTTCTAACATCTTTTGATGATAATTTTTGGAGATAATGAGAAACCTCTAGATGAAATTTGAAAGGGTATACAATTCTAAGAGGAATTAAAATCTTATTTGATGAAAATTAGTTTTGAAATGGCTGAGATAGTCAAAACAAAGCAATTCTAATAAAAGTGGGACCCCCTTTTATTAGGATTTCTTTGCTTTACTTTGTTTCTGGATATACATATATATACATATATATATATATATATATATATGATACATATATATATATATATATATATATATGATACATATATATATATATATTTAGAATCTATATATAGATATATTTATAATCTATATATAGAATATATATATATATATATATATATATATATATATATATATATATATACATGCATATAATAAATAGATAGATATAAATATTGATGTTTAATCGACAATATTTTGGGGTTCTTTTGTTAACCAAGTGCATTCCCGAATCACAATGGCGATATAATGTACACATTCAATTTTTTTGGCTGACACTGATCCCATATTTTATCGCCTAAAAACTCTAAAGGCCCATGATATACATTTATACCTAACTGCCATATTTATGTATAAACACATTAGAAATTTATTACCATTTTCCATAATGCCCTAGTAACCAATGACCATATTCACCCATGCCCTACCCGTCGTTCCCATGATTTTCGTTTAAGTAATCCAAAGCTTTTACTTGCTCAAGAGTCGATTAGACATCACGGTCCGGATAGATGAACACTCTTCCTGAGGAGTTGAAACAGTGTGCCTCCTTGATTTCATTCAAAGCAAACTTAAAGAAGCATATTTTACTACAGTATATTTCAAATACAAATTAAGCACGAATAATTTATAAGACTCATGTTGGTCTCCCGATAGCAACATCGCATATCGTTCCCTCTTCCAGCAAACCAATTCTATTATTCTAAATTCCAGCCTATCTGCCCCTGTGCACTTTCAAGCACTTGCACACACATTCACCACCATCACACATCACAGTTTATTTTCCCCTGCTATCTTCGCAGCAGAATTTGTATTGTTACGAAACTAGTATGTCCTTACCTTTTCCTCGGGCCGGCCATCTTTTCAAGCAATGCTTACAATGGCGGCCCTCTGCATTATCGCTTCTTAAACATGTTATTGTAATCCCTGCTGCGTAGACATACATACTGCAATATCATAATAAATCATTAATTTCCTTTTATATCGTTGTTTATGCAAGTCAAACGACTCTGTTTCAAATATACTTTGCATGTTTCCCATGTTCATGATTATGTAATTTATGTATATATTGATTTGCAGAAAATAAAGTATCTATCAAACAAAACAAAATAATATATGTATATATATATTTAGGGGGTGGGGAGTCGGGTTCAAGTAATTCAAACGGCAATCGCCCTCCACCTCAATTTTCATTCATTCATTTATTTTTCATTTCCAACAGAAATATATAGATATATTACAGAACAGTACAAGTACATAGATTTCATAATTTACAAAATAAAGTATAAGTTTACAAAAAAAAAATTAAGTGTACGCAAATGTTGGAAATGGGGAGGAATGCAAAAAAGTTGGGCTTGTATAATAGGGTGCATTTCCCCCACACGTAATACAAGAAATTATAATATGGTCGATTGACTGATATACATTGAAAATGGATAAAACAAAGAAACTAAGACAAAAAGACTTATAACTAACCTAACTAATCCGAAACAAAAACCCTGAACAAATCCCTATATACTAAGTCGCTGTCATGCCGGAAGAGAGAGGAAACAAAGAGAGACAGAGAGAGAGAGAGAGAGAGAGAGAGGGGGGGGAGTGTGTCTGTGTGAGTGTGTGTGTGTGTGTGTGTGTGTGTATGTGAGAGAGAGAGAGAGAGAGAGGGAGAGAGAAACTTATTACGTGGAGTGAAGATACATTTGTAAATACAAAAAATAAATAGAAGAAGAATATAACAAGGAAAAGTAGAAATTACGCGGTGCGTAATATATGTCCCCGCCGAAAGTAGCATTTTGTAGCAAAATGTACAATATAGGTCAAAAATCAAGGTCAAAGGTCAAAGAAGTCAAAGGTCAAAATTCTGTGAAGAAGTTTTGAAGCCCTCACCTAGTGCCATCACATAAAGCAAACGGAATCGAAATCGGGTTAGAAATGGCGAAGGAGTAGCATTTTGTAGCAAAATGTACAACAAAATGTTGGTCAAAAATTCAGGTCAAAGGTCAAAGAAGTCAAAGGTCAAAATTCTGTGTAGAAGTTTTGAAGCCCTCACCTAGTGCCATCACATAAAGCAAACAGAATCGAAATCGGGGAAGAAATGGCGAAGGAGTAGTATTTTGTAGCCAATGTACAATATGGGTCAAAAATCAAGGTCAAAGGTCAAAGAAGTCAAAGGTCAAAATTCTGTGTAGAAGTTTTGAAGCCCTCACCTAGTGCCATCACATAAAGCAAACGGAATCGAAATCATGGTAAGAAATGGCGAAGGAGTAGCATTTTGTAGCAAAATGTACAATACAGGTCAAAAATCAAGGTCAAAGGTCAAATAAGTCAAAGGTCAAAATTCTGTGTAGAAGTTTTGAAGCCCTCACCTAGTGTCATCACATAAAGCAAACAGAATCGAAATCGGGGAAGAAATGGCGAAGGAGTAGCATTTTGTAGCCAATGTACAATATGGGTCAAAAATCAAGGTCAAAGGTCAAAGAAGTCAAAGGTCAAAATTCTGTGTAGAAGTTTTGAAGCCCTCACCTAGTGCCCTCACATAAAGCAAACGGAATCGAAATCGGGTAAGAAATGGCGAAGGAGTAGCATTTTGTAGCAAAATGTACAATATGGGTCAAAAATCAAGGTCAAAGGTCAAAGAAGTCAAAGGTCAAAATTCTGTGTAGAAGTTTTGAAGCCCTCACCTAGTGCCATCACATAAAGCAAACGGAATCGAAATTGGGTTAGAAATGGCGAAGGAGTAGCATTTTGTAGCAAAATGTACAATATAGGTCAAAGGTCAAGGTCAAAGGTCACGACTGAAATTCTGTGTAGAGTTTCAAAGCTCCCATGTAGTGCTATCATATAAAGCAAACAGAATCAAAATTGGCTCAAAAATGACAGAGAAGTAGCAAATTGAACATTTTGATCACACACGGACGCACACACGGACGGACACACGGACGGACGGACGGACGGACACACGGACACACGGACACACACACGTACGGAGCCCGTTTCATAGTCCCCTGCTCGAACTCGTTCGGCGGGGACAACAAGACGAGAGGTAGTGGATGGATGCAACCGCTTAGCTGTGATTTCAACAGAATATAAGGTTGGATTTTACACTTCTTTGCAACCAATAAAGAATCAACACAATTTTTCATATGAGATTAATATACAAAATATTAGTTTTCATAATAATAATCAGATGAATTGTTATAACTATTCAAAATATTTTCCTTCAGATTATTCTTAAAAGAACTTAAAGTTCGGGATGCCCTTAAACAGTTAGAAAGATTGTTCCAATATTTATGTCCAGAAAATGTAAATATAGATTGTGTAAACATAGTTCTAGTTAAAGGCAGATGGAATTCATCAGAGTGACGGGTCGGATATTTATGGAACGAGCGGTTTCTCGCAAACATGTTGGTGAAAACAGTCGGCAACAAATTATTAAAGAGTTTATACATAAATTGACCAAGACAATAATAATGAATATCGGTTATCTTTGAAATTTTGTTTTCAGAATATTAAACATCGGTGTGAGCTCTCCAAGATGTATGACAAATTATTCGAAGAGCTTTTTTTTTTTTTTTTTGGGGGGGGGGGGGGGAGACGGGACAGTCTGTCAAGATAGGTTGGATGTGTGTTCCCCCAAGCTATGATACCGTAATCAAAATAAGGTAATACGTTAATTAAAGCTGAATGTAACATTAAAAGGGTGGGAGTGGGGAAATATCTAATAACACCAATATTTCGAGATATTGCGTGACAAATACTATGATCAATATGTGTTTTCCAAGAAATTTTATTATGAATAACTAAACCTAAAAACTTCATAGATGAAACTTCATCTATAACTATATCATCTATTTTCATATTATTAGGGAGACTATTCAAAGTATTACTAAATAATATACACTAAGTTTTAAGAAGATTTAAAGACAACTTATCTGACCTTATCCAATATAATTTCTTTAATTCAGAATTTAACAAATCCACCAAAATATGAGGATCTGAATGAGAAAGAAAAACATTAGAGTCATCAGCAAATAATACAAAATATGAAATATTAGAAGCATTTGTTATATTATTTATATACAAAATAAATAAAAGAGGTCCCAGTAAACTACCCTGAGGAACACCACATTTGACAGATTGGTTGCAGGAGTTTTAACCAGATAAAAAAATACTGTTTACGATCTGAAAGGTAACTCCTGAACCACTCCAAGGCCTTACCACGTATACCACAGTGACCTAATTTATGAAGTAAATTGATCAATGGTGTCGAAGGCCTTGGAGAGGTCCAGGAAGACACCCACTGTGTGATGAGCCCTGTCTACTGCTTTAGCTACTTTTTCAATAAAGGAGAGAATTGCTTGAGAAGTGCTATGTCCTTTGCGGAAACCGAATTGTGAATCAGAAATAATATCATAAAAATCAAGAAATTTGAGGAGTCTAGAATAAACAACTCTCTCTAACAATTTTGGAAACGATAACTATGATATTGGTCTATGATTAGTAATATCTTCCTTGTTACCTTTCTTAAATATTGGGATTACTTTGGCAATTTCCATTCGTAATGGAACAACCCCATTACTTAATGACAAATCAAAAATATAGGTTAAAGGTGTAACAATATACTCATTTATATTTTTCAATATGACGTTATCAATACAATCAGGTCCCGAACTTTTTTTTACTTTCCAAACTCATAATGATATCTTTTACCTCATAACTAATAATCGGATCAAAAAAGAATGAATTTGAATTAGGTGAATGGAGAAATTCATATAATTTCTTTTGACATATAGAAATTTTATTGGCTAGATCATGTCCAATCTAAGAAAAATAAAGGTTTAAGGCATCTGCAATCGACGCAAGGTCTGTTATTTCCTTATCATCAGAAACAACTCTTGTTATACAAAATTTATCATTTTCTTTATTTATAGCACTCTTTTTTTTCCAAGTCTTACTCACGTCATGCATAAAAAAGATATCTGATTCGTGTAATACTTTTTTTTTCATAACGCAATATTCTTGCAAGAGTATTTTTATACGTAATACATTTACAATGAAATTGTTCAGTGCGTTTGATTTTATCTGCATAATACAAATTATTTTTTTCGATGAATAGACTGTAAAAGAGATTTTGTTATCCATGGTGATCTAGGATACTTTTTATAATTACGTTTAACTTCAACCAAAGGAACATATTTCTCTAAATGAAAATTCAAAATATTCATTAAAAAACATCAAATGATAGATCCCTATCATGAGTGCTATATACTTATCCCCAAGTTTCTTCAGTCAAACTATTCTTCAAATTTTTATCCGGTGTAACTTTTGTGAATGCTTCCTTGGTGGGAATAATTGGTTTCGTGTTGACTGGAATGGACGTGAAAATTGGGAAGTGGTCTGATATATCGGATAAAATAATATTCGATTTAGGAGTGGGCGTAACATTTCAAAATATATTATCAATAAGTGAAACTGTATTATTTGTTACTCGGGTGGGTTTAGTAATAAGTGGTAAAAAGGAAGCTGAAAACATACTATCAAGTAAATTCTGAGAGGCATTTGCTGTGTGACATTTAAGAATATCTATATTGAAATCGCCTGTAATAAAACAGTCTTTATTGATAAAAATTGGGTTTTGAATGAGATCCTGTAAAGCTTCTAAGAATAATGCACTGCTGGAGTTTGGAGGTCTATATATCAATGTAACAAAAATATTCCGAGACTTTGGGGTATTTATTTCAGCAACCAAAGATTCTAAAATTTCATTAATATATTTAAGTTCGGTGTGTACGAAATAATCAAAACGTTGTTTGATATAAAATGCAACCCCCTCCTCCTACCTTGTCAGTTCTATTATTTGTAATCAAATCATAACTAGAAAATGCAAAAGAATTAGGGGAATTTTTAGTAAGCCACGTCTCAGTGAGCCCAATAACAGAAAATGAAATCAGGGTAGAATTGTCTAATAAAGATTGTAAATGTTCGAAGTTACTATTTAAACTTCTAACATTTTTAACCAACAACGCCATAGTAACCGCAGAAACGCATTCAAAAACTTTTCATGTAGCAATACTTGTGGCCAAAAATGGACAATTGGAATGCGTGTGCAACTCATCATTACATCCTTTCCTATTTTAGTTCCGACTTCAGTCCTTTTGCTGGGTAGCAAAATATGCGTGTGGACGATTGAAGCCGAAATAATCAATGAAATCATCACGATCCCGCCGGGTGACAGTATACTGTAGCGTAAAAATAGTTGAATGATGCATGTTAACCTTTAAAATCGATGTTCAGAAAAAGAAACAAACACATTTATAAATTTGAATACATCTGGATTTGTTCATTATCATTTAACAAATGATGATTAGAATAATTATAATGTGTCTATGATTAAAGCAGAAATAATTAGTGAAATCATCGCGATCTCGCCGGGTGACAGTAGCGTAAAAATAGTTTATTAACGCATGTTAAACTACTTAATCGATGTTCAGAAAAAGAAACAAACGCATTTTTAGTTTGAATAGACCTGGATTTGTTCATTATCATTTTCACAAATAATGATTTGAATATGAATGTGTATGATTAAAGCAGAAATGATTAGTGAAATCATCGTGATCCCGCCGGGTGACAGTAGCGTAAAAATAGTTTATTAACGCATGTTAACCTACTTAATCGATGTTCAGAAAAAGAAACAAACGCATTTATTAGTTTGAATAGATCTGGAATTGTTCATTGTCATTTATCAAATGATAATTTAGATATGAGTGTGTATCATTAAAGCAGAAATAATTAGTGAAATAATCGCGATCCCGCCGGGTGACAGTGGCGTAAAAATAGTGGAATAACGCATGTTAACCTACTTAATCAGTGTTCAGAAAAAAAAAACACCAAAACACGCATTTATTAGTTTGAATAGATCTGGATTTGTTCATTATCATTTAACAAATGATAATTTAAATATGAGTGTGTATCATTAAAGCAGAAATATTTAGTGAAATAATCGCGATCCCGCCGGGTGACAGTATAGCGTAAAAATAGTTGAATAACGCATGTTAACCTACTGTCTTAATCGGTGTCCGGAAAAAGAAACAAACGCATTCAACAGTTCAAGAACGGATGTATACAAAACGCGAAGAGATTTTCGGTAGAAAATAAAGAACGCATTTTTGATCCCTTCGGGCGCAACAATCATACATTGTATACAATTACAGCCGAAATGAAGCATGAAATTATCGAATTTCCGCTGGGCACCAACAGCGTAAAGTACCTCGAAAGTTATGGTAAACAACGCATGTATGTTATTCTAAAATTATCGCGATCTCGCCAGGTGACAGCAGCGTAAAAATAGTTGAATGACGCATGCTAACCTAAATCAGAAAAAGAAACAAACGCATTTATTAGTTTGAATAGATCTGGGTTTGTTCATTATCACAATTTTAACACTGTATTTCACAATGATTTTCTTTCTTTCAGAATGGTCTTCCAGGTATAAAGCACACAGATCTGCGTAAAAAGGATCTCAACCTTCCACATTCAATCCTGTCGCATATTTTTCAACAACGGATGTACAAAACGCGAAGAGATTTTCGGAAGAAAATAAAGAACGCATTTTCAATCCCTTCGGACGCAACAATCATACATTGTACAAGATAAGGGCGCTGCAAGGGAGACGGACGTGATTGTATTTGAGCTCCAAAATCTTGCCAGAATTGTCTGTTTTATGCCTGTGGAGTGAACTTTTTTACCCGGATTCGACAATTTTCAGATGAAGATTCGTGATTATGATCATCTTTAGTGCAATTCAAGGACTAGTCTGTGGACCTGTTTGTGAAACTCTGACGTTAAACTAGAATGACTCTCAGCCCAGACGTATGTCCCCCAGCCCAGATGCATGACTTTGTGTAAAGTGAGTATGACGTGCCGTGATTATCTGCAACGATACGAGTGTGAGACCGATGTAATGATCTCGCCCTAAACAAGACTAGTGTTAAGTGTATGCCGTTTGACAAATTCTGCCGTATCACTTTCACCTACATAGTAACTGTGTATTTGATATGAAGTCAGAGATGGTAAAACTGAAAACGAACTCCTACCGAGGAACCCCTGGTGGAAAAGAATTCAGATGTAAATTGCCCAAGTATGTGACAACTGAGAGCTTACGAACAGCCATTAGGCATCTGCACTGCTCCTATGAAAAATACGGCGGAAGTGGGAAGGATGGTTACATTAGCTACATGACTGATTTACTAGGGCGTATCTTCCCAAGCCTTGAAAAGGGGATATGCAGTCATTTTGTACATACATTCGACTTTGAGAACATGGGATCTACATTAAAACAAGATGGCGCCAGTGCAGCTGACTGCATTACCAAGCGAGACCCTAACAAAAGTCACACCGCCCTTGACAAAAGTGGGATTTCGAACGAACAAAACGTCATGTCTTGTAAGAGCTGCAGCACAATCGTGGAGTCACTCTCTGCTCTTCGAGAACAAATGAACGCGCTGAACCAGAAAGTAGATGCTTTTGTGTCATGTAACAAAAATCCCGCCCAGAGCCTGTCTCACAATCACTCCAACTCAGCAAACAATACAGCCGGCAAGCAGCCCCTACCTGAGGAGGGAGCTGACCACCTGGACTCGCAACCCTCGCTTTCAACGGATGACAAACTTCAACGACAACTACACGACTACAGAGAAAAGCACCGCGCCCGTTATGCCACAATGAACACCAAATCCCAGGTGTCTGATCAACGCCCGGAAATCGTCGATGTGTTGATAATTGGTGATTCTATGGTCAAAGCAATAAAGCCATCAAAACTGTCCAAAACACGCAGGATCCGGTGTAAAACCATCCCGGGAGCTAAGATCGAGAGCGCCTCAGATGTCGTTCTGTCTAACGCGTGCTCTCTAAGTCCCAAGGAGATGATTCTGCACTTAGGGACGAACAACATCGTGGACGACGGAGCCGACGAGATCATTGCCAAAATCTCGTCCCTCGCAGATGAAGTCATCGAAAATAGCCCCTCGACGAAAATCACTGTGTCAACCATCATTCATCGCAAAAACGAATCACGAGAGATGTCTCAGAAAATCAACGCCGTCAACAATGAGCTCAAAGTTTTAGCCAATCAGCGCAAATGGGATATCATTGCAAACGACAACATCAGCCCCGATCCGCATATCAACAGAGATGGCGTCCACCTGAATGCTGTTGGAACCCGCGTCTTTGCCACAAACATCATCGCGCACCTCCGGAATGAAACGCATCAGTGGAATATCACCAACACAAGGTCGCACCAACAACAGCAACAACAGCAATTCCAGCAGGATAAACAAGGAAATTGGCAACAGCACCTCTCCTACGCCAACGCCGCTAGAGACCAGGCTTCACATTTTCACATCACGGGCCGTCAGTGGACGCGACCAAGAGGACGGGTATTCCCCCGAGATTGGATAGACAGCTTACAAACCACTCACAGGCTGCTGAACCAGAGACCAATGTAGAAAACACCAATCGAATCTCTTCCACTGAACAAACAAAAGTAGAATCTGAGTTTTCATGTAAATATTACGAGCTTGAGGAAGGATCCTTCCCTCGTATCCCTGGTCGTGGTCTTAAAATAGGACATATCAATATTAATTCTCTTCCGGCAAAGATTGATGAACTAAGATTCAGTCTAAAAAATAAACCATTTGATATTATTGCCATAAGTGAGTCCAAATGTGATAATACAATTGCTGACTCCGAGATTGATATAAATGATTACACGATCATCCGCAAAGATCGTAACAGACATGGCGGAGGTGTAGCCATATATGTTAGCAATACTTTGGTTATTAAAAGTGTTAACAATGTTGAAGGTGATATTGAAGCAATCTGTATACAAACAGTAATAAAAGGTGGTAAGCCATTGGCTGTATGTGTTGTCTATAGACCGCCAAATTCATCTCCAGAGTTTTTCGATTCATTAAGTGATATGGTAGGCAATATTGTAACTCAAATGCACAATGATGTTATTATAGTTGGTGATTTCAACTGTGATATGACCCCATCCAGGAATGATAGTAGGCTACCTCAAATAATCTGCAGTTGATAATGTCAGGATTTTTATTTTATCAATTGGTCGACATCCCAACTCGCATAACACATTCTTCCAAATCTATTATTGATTTGATATTTTGCACTGATCCAGATAATCACAGTATTTCAGGAGTTTTTACTACGTCATTTAGTGATCATTATTTAGTGTTCACGGTGTATGGGGATGAGAGCCCCAACTCAGTTGAAAATACCATTGTATGGAGAGATTACAAAAACTTAAACAGTGAAGAGTTTTATAAGGCTCTGTCTGAGGAAAACTTCAGCATTATTTACAGTATGTGTGAAACAAATGAAGCATGGAAACTTTGGTACACCCTACTCATGAAAACTGTCAATGAGCACATCCCATATAAAAGGAAACGGCTGAGAAATAATCCATGCCCTTGGATTACCGGAGAAATCATTGCCTTAATGAACCGTCGTGATCATTTTCATAAAAAGGCTAGGAAAACATTTTCCCAATCTCACTGGATTGAATACAAATCACTGAAAAAAGCTGTGAAATGTGAACTAAAAAAAGCAAAATTTCATTATATGGAAGCTCTTATAAATAGTGATCAGTCAAACTCTAACGCAATATGGAAAGTGTTAAAGAGTATCACCAATAAACAAGGAAACAAAAATATAACTCTGACGGTAAATGGAAAAGATTTCTCCGAACCCAACGATGTTGCAGAATGTTTTAATAATCATTTTATTGATTCTGTTAACGATCTAGTACAAGAAATTAATGATGATGAAACCTCTCCGTCAGTTGTATCATCACATTACAACAATTATGCAGAGAAAGATATCACGTATGATTTACCCGTTGTTTCACAAGACTTTGTTGTAAAAATGATAAATGAATTTCCATGCAAGAAAGCTACAGGATATGATGATATATCGGTCAAACTCCTTAAACGATTAATCAATGCTCCTAATGTTATAGGTACACTGGTGCATATACTAAATTTATCACTCGCTGAAGGAGTGTATCCATCAGACTGGAAAATAGCAAGAGTTCAACCAATTCCAAAGTCAGCTGATAAACATTGTGTGGAAAATTATAAACCGATAGCAATTCTTTCCGTGCTCTCAAAAATTATTGAAAAAGCTGTTGCTTCGAACTTCCTTAAATATTTAATAACAAATGATATATTATCACCAAATCAGTTTGGATTTCGTCCAAACCACTCCTGTGAGATTGCTTTACTTTGTATGGTTGACGAATGGTCCCGCCACGTAGACCAAGGGAATATGAACGGAATTGCTTTCATTGATTTACGCCGTGCATTTGACACCGTAGATCACTCTATTTTGTTAGCTAAACTTAAAACATGCGGTTGTACTGCACACAGTGTGAAATGGTTTGCATCGTATCTAAGAAACCGCAAACAGTTTGTTTCAGTTGGTAAAGGAATATCCTCAACAAAGGAAGCTAACATAGGTGTCCCACAGGGCTCCATTCTAGCCCCCACTTCGTTCTCATTATTTATAAATGACCTTCCACATTATGTCACAAGTGCTTCAATTTACATGTATGCTGATGACACAACCGTGTCAGTACCAGGAAAATCTAAAGAAGAAGTAGAGAGTAAACTCACCCAGGCATTAAATGAAACCCAAGTATGGATAAGAAGAAACAGGCTAATTTTGAATTTAAAGAAAACGAAAGTAATGTTACTTGGGTCAAGACAAAGATTGAACTCTATCCCTGATCAATATCTATCAATTGATATGAATGGGCATGTATTGGAATGCCTGAATGAAGTAAAATGTCTTGGTGTAATAATTGATCATTATTTAGATTTTAAGAAACATATTGAGTTTGTAGCAGCAACAATGAAACAAAAATTAGGGCTTATCGGGAGAACTAAATACTGCCTTAATGATTCTCAATTGATGAAATTATACTGGGGTTACATAATACCCCACATATTATATTGCTGCAATGTATGGTCTGGCAGATCAGAATCTAACTATGATATTTTAAACAGGCTGCATAAGAGAGCAGCATACATGATAGCGAATTGTTCATGGGAAACCCGCTCTGAGGAGGTCTTCAGAAAACTGAATTGGCCCCAGTTACATCAAATTTTTCATAGGTCCTCCTGCTGTTTGATGTACAAATGTGTATATAAACTATCTCCTGCTATAACTGTATGAGAAATTCTCATTTGTCGACGATGTGTCGTCAAGAGTAACCCGTAGTACAGATAAACTCCTTTTAAGACTCCCGAAATGTCGTACAGCCTTTTATCAAAAATCTTTTGTTTATGCAGGCTCAGAAAATTGGAACAGACTCCCCGAACCTGCCCGCTTCACAAATAGCATAGCATCATTTAAATACCACCTTAAACACACATAAAAGGGGTGCTTAATCCCTGTCCCCGATCAATTGTTGAGCACCCATTCTTGGAGCATCTCATCACCTCTATTCTCCCATCTTTTCTATAACGTACATGCGCTTCGGCCACAATATTGAAAGGAAGCAAATATTTTATCCCTGTGAGGAGCAGATGTTGCATGATTGAATGAACTGATTGTAAAGTGTGTTGAGGGCAATTAAAAACCTTGTACTGATAATCAATGGGACCCCTGTTTATAACACACATTACCTCGCGGTAGAACAGCGGGATGAGTTGCAGCCGCCTAATAGGAAATACTGAATCATTTCCTTTCCTTTTTTTAGATGTTATTTTGTCTTATCGTGTTTCCAGGTGTTTGTACATGTGCGTTCACTTCATTTTTATATTTGACTGTATTACGTGTCCCGTGCTGATCTGCCACAATTATCTATTTTTAAACAAATTGTTTTCTTATTGTTGGTGTTGTTACCGTTGTGGATGTTGTTGTTCATGTTTCATGGACTTTTACGAAAACAGAGCCCTGAGGAAGACCGGCAGTTAGTCTATTTTAAATCTGTATGATTGTATGATATTATTTTATTTATATACTTGATGTGTGTGATTACTTTATACTGTTTTGAAATGTAATAGTTTATCCTGTTTATATATCTCATGCTGATCAGGCTACTCTGGATAAAGAATTGCAATAAAAAAGATTACAGCAGAAATGATTCATGAAATCATCGCATTCCCGCGGGGCACTAACAGCGTAAAAATACCTCCCAAGTTACGGCAATGAACGCCTGTATGTTACTCTATTTGCGCTGGTGTTTAGAAAAATATCTGCGAGGAGTTTATTACGAAAACGGTCTTAATACGAGAAACCACAAATTTGACAAACTATTTTTCCCTTGTTGATAAGAGAAAACAAATACCATTTTAACAAATATCTTGAAAAAAGAAGAAGAAGATTTTCCCTGACTTTCCAGAAGAAATAAATGGATTCCCTGACTTTCCCTGACTTTTTGCTTCTGGAAAAAGTATTTTTGAATTCCCTGACATGTACGAGCCCTGGGCCCCGTCTTATAAAGCCTTCAAATCAATCACAGGTCCCCGAATCAATCGCAACTTGCATTGCAGCTCACAAGAAACTTGTGATTGATTTCTATCACAAGTCTTTATAAGACAGGCCCTTGGTAACTATTCACAGCCCTGTCGCTGTACAGAAGTCGCGACGGCGCGCGGCGCGGTCTCTGAGATCTGGTCGGGCTATTAAACGACAGAAGTGAACTAACTAGTGTAGAAAACTGCGTGAATACAAAAGGGAAAACTCTCTCTCTCTCCCTCTCTCTCGATCTCACTCGAACATGACGAGGCATATCGCTTCATTCGTGTAAATTCAAAATAACATGAGAAAACAAACAAACAAACAAACAAAAACAAAAATCCATGCGACAGTTTAGTGCGTGCAAACCGGTAATCGTATAAGGGGAGTGTTCCTGTTTGGAACTGCAGGCTATATTCCACTTATCCGCTGATAGCGGACCGCAACGCGGAAGAACGCATTACAGTGCGATTATCATATTTTGGTTTGTTTAGCACAAGTGTGTTCCTTTTTTTTCTCTAATAGTATGTTTTGCACACATCTATCTTAGTTGAAAATGAACATAACTAAATGATAAGCAATAGTTGTTATAATCGTGTAATAATGTATTGGCTTTTGTAGCTTGTTTTGGATGAATCCGCACTTTCCCATTCACTTTGCTTGAGAAGTGGATGGATATGATCTGTCACAGTTAACCTGTCAGACTGACATAGTTGAAACACAAATTAATCCTCACCTTTCTCAGGACCCGTGAACATCTGAGACATGTAGGGTAGGACATCGTTGGGGTCCAAAACCTCCAACAAGACTGGTTTGTAGACTACCGTTACTACTTGGATGTTCCGTTCTCCGTCCTGCTCTCCTCCTTCCAAATCAGCCATACTTCAAGTTGATTCCGCGTATCTTTTCCGTAGTCGTGTATTACAGTGCTAAAACCTCAGCCTTGCTCACACCGAATGACTTGGCCAAGTTTGTGGCTCAGTAAGATTGTTCCTCTGGTTTTCTCCTATATATAGACACTGGGATGCCTCTCTCTACTCAGTCAAAATAGTATTTCTAGGCACTGCTGGTATGATATAGTTTGCACGAGTTCGTATAATTCCACTCGAGGTTCCCTCCCCCCCCCCTTATTTTCTACAATAGCAAAGGAGCTGGTAAATGTCATCATGTTGTCGGTTGGTTCAACAACTGCAATGTATATAAGTTAAGCCAATCAGTTGTAGCGAACTATACTGTCCGTGCAGTAGCCGCTTTTTGGGATTCCCACAGCTGTAGATGACGTGGGGAAAATGGCAATTCCCCACGCTCTTTATTTCGCAAGAGCACACAGATCGCTCACAGCATTACGACACAGGTGAAATAGCCGCTGCACTCTGCAAGTCAACAATGCAATCATGGAATGAGTCACATGGAATATAGCCCACATAACGCAACAGCAGCATAATCAATGAGAAAAGTTTTCATTTTTTTTATTTGTTTTTGATTATGAGGAAGATACAACTTATCGCTGCCTCTCTCCCTCCCTCTTTCTCCCTCTCCCTCATTTCTTTTTCCTCCCTACGGAGTCACACTGAATTAAAACACAGTCCTGCTGTGGCATATTCATTTATTTATTTTTTTTTTACACGAATTCGACATGAATATTGTTTGATAGTGGGTATGCTCTTACACCATTTGATATACCTGATTTGTTTTGTTTTGTTTCTTCGACGTGTCGGTTTTAAGATAATATCTCCTGCATATCTCCAGTAAGATTTATGTCGGGGAACAGATTTTGCTGGCTGAATTGATTTTGTAGGATACCACTGAGCTTACATGGCTCGCCAGTGCAGTGCCACTTAATTAGCTTATCCTTGAAGATGAGGATCACTGTCTGAACTTAACTAAAACACTTCACATGCAAATGGAGCTAAATACAAAAGTAGAATATGTTGAATTGCTAATTGAAATTAGCAGGTCTGGAAAGGAAAGAGGTTACAAAAAAAAAAAAACTTCAAAGATCTAACGAAAAAAAAAAGGTCCATGAAAATGATGGCAACTATGAATGCATTATAGTCGCTCACTATTGATATGCTGTACTAGACCTAAAACACAAGAACAGGTACAGTGACAGAGATGTATAATCTATTGACATTCCTGCGCCGACATGGCTTGAAAATCTGCCAAATTATTGATATTAGGAACAGTAGGACATTCTCTAGGTTCAAGAAAAAAAAAAATCCTTGAAAATTATGGCAAATGAGCAGTACGATATTCGATAGGTTCAAGGTTAAATAATTAAAACAAAGCTCTAACAAATTAAAGTGAACTAAGTTTTAGACACCATTGCCATTGAACATTTTACAAAAGAGTGATTTTCTGACCAAAGATTATGAGCCTAAACAACACACATTCTTGTGTGTTCTATGTGGTGTGGATGCGTGTATGTGTGTGCATTCGTGTGTTTGTGGTCTTCATTTTCTTATCTCTTTGCATAATAAATTCTAATGATGTTCATGATAGGCCTACACTCATTGATATGTTGTAAATTTAAAGAGATGATACTCTACATTGGTTGAGATGAGTATTCAGCTTTTAACTTTTTGCGAGATAGGCCTACTATAGAAATCCCCTTATCAAATGTTAAAGAGCAAGCAATAAGGGAAATTCAAAGTTTATTTGATTTAAAAAAAAATCAATTTTGAAATGGTTGATGTAAAAAAATAAAATAAAACAAAGCAATCATAAGGAAAGGTGGGTCCCACATTTTATTAGGATCGCTTTGTTTTGGATATCTCAGGCATTTCAAAGCCAATTGTTATTAATTGCAATCATTTTGAATTCCTCTTATACATGCTCTTTCATATTTCATGAGGTTTCTCTTTATCTTAAAATGTAACTTTGACAATTATCCTGCATGTTTGTTTTGTATTTTATTGTACTGTATCATATTGTATTAGTTCAGTCGTTGTTTTGTTTCCTGTATCCATCATTTGTTGATTTTGTAACGGCTTCTAATCTTAGTTCTGTTTTGCGTACATTTTGATATATATATATATATATATATATATATATATATATGTATATATATATATAATATGTTTCATTCAAAACTGTGATTTTAAACTATATTGTAAAGGAAATCCCCATTTCCAAGCCCTACCCTCGGCTTTTGCGTGATTTCCTCCTTTGACTCACACATCTATGCAAATATTTTATATGTGATTTTATGAAATGAATAAATTGAATTGAATTTAATTGAAAATTGAATTGAAAATCATAAAACGTTGGGAAACCTGAAGCCCTGTCTCAACAAACTTATGAATATAGGTGATTATCATCCCTCTAACTCGTCTAATGTATGGACTTGTGTAGCATTTTGGTATTTGATTAATAGTCTCGTGACTGGTCTGATTGATAATTGATATTAATTATGACAGATGACTTAGTTTTTGTCACCTGACATTATAGTGACTGTTGTCCACTGTGCCACCGAATCCCAGCTCTAATTGTATTTTGTATGGAGTGCCCTCACAAACCCTGGCTTCTGAAGGGGCCCTTCAAAATCATAATTTTGTAACTCGTGAATTTTATCTAACATTGATTTACGTAATATCTGATATATCCTTGATCTTTGGTTTTCAATAAATTGAAAATGAAAATTAATTGACACATGAAAGTATAAGGGCGCAACATATAGAGTATAACAGTGAATATCAATACTATATGCTCAATCGCCATGAAATTAACCCGTTCCATGCGGGAACCTGGTGGACTGTGTATTAAGTCTATGGGGATTTCAGAATTCAGTATGGAACGGGTTAATGTCACATAACCCACGTCCCCACGTCCCCGCATTTAAAGGACAAGTCCACTTTCATATACGTGGTTTGAGTGAATGCAGCAGTATTTGTATACAACACATCAGTGAAAGTTTGGGGAAAATCGGACAATGTTAGTGTTCAAAAGTTATGAATTTTTAAAGTATCTGCACAGTCACTGCTGGATGATAAGACTACTACAGTGTATGATGTCACATGCGTAGGCCCTACAACGATATAGGGAAAATATAAAGAGAATTTCACAAAATATTACTTTTTGCAAAAAGTGCACATATCCTCAACACGCTACTGACGTACGTTAAGGTTAATATTATTCCCCTTGCCATCTGAAAGAGGGAAGTTAAGTGTTCCTTTATTATGCGAAAAACATTGAAATATCTTGAATTTTCTTTAAACTTTCTTTATACCGTTGTACACATGTGACATCTCAAGCTGTAGTATAGTCTTCTCATTCAGCAGTGACTAAGCAGAAACTTCAAAAATTTCATAATTTTTAAACGTATTGTCCGATTTTCCTCAAACTCTTGCTGATGTGTTCTATCAATATTGTTGCATTTTACTTCACTCAATTCACATGTCTATGAAGGTGAACTTGTCCTTAAAGGAAAAGTTCACCTTCATAGACATGTGGGTTGAGTGAATGCAGCAATATTAGTAGAACGCATAAGTGAGAGTTTGAGGAAAATCGGACCATGCGGACAGTCCGTTCAAAAGCTTCTGCTCAGTTTGAAGTTTCTGCTCAGTCACGGCTGGATGAGAAGACTACTATAGCTTGTGATGTCACATGTGTACAACGATATAAAGAAAGAATAAAGAAAAATCAACATATTTTCACTTTTCTCGCATAACAAGAGAATACTCGTCTTCTCTCTTTCCGAAGGCAGGGAGAATAATATTACCCTTAACGTACGTCAGTAACAAGTGAAAGAAATGTGCACTTTATTCAAAAAGTAATGTTTTGTCAAATTCTCTTTTTATTTTCTTTATATCGTTGTACGCATGTGACATCATACACTGTAGTAGTCTTCTCATCCAGCAGTAACTGCGCAGATACTTTGAAAATTCATAACTCTTGAACGGATCGTCCGAGTTTCTCCAAATTTTCACTGATGTGTTCAACGAGATTTAGGAGAAAAGTCTCTTTGGATGTGTTCTACTGATATTGTTGCATTCACTCAGTCCACATGACATGACAGGTGAACTTGTCCTTTAAACATGCTGCCCAATCGGCTAACAAGAAAAAAGGGACATAAGAAATAAGAGAAAATAAAAATAGGTTCTAGAAATAAATTTTAGTAAAACAACGACTTCACAACTTTTTATTGTTAATTTCGTCGACAAATCACGGTATCACCTGACAAAGTAACTAACAAACCAACCAAAATAAGATACCACAGTACACTAAACACGTAGAGATTTCCTTCCAAAATATGCTAGAATTATGCTACAAACACGGAGCTACCAAGTCTCACGCATTCTGCGTGAGACTCAAGCATTTAGGGGCCATATCACGATCTCACGCATGACATCCATTTTTCTCACGCATCTGGCGAAGTCTGCAACTTGGGCCTATAATAATGAGCATAGCTCAAAAGATTAGATTAATGGTTGCAATTGAAGGTATACTTCCCTTTTGTCTTTCAAAATAAGTAAAAAATAGTCACTTAAGTATGCACCTGATCGCACCATTAAGAGCTAAAAATTGAAAAAGCTCCCTACCGTGGGAGGCCACAGGGGGAAAAAACCCCTCCCACACCCTCGCTCGCGCGCACATTCGCATGCCGAGATGCCGAGTAATGAAAATCTCACTCATAATTTTTTTTTTTGAACTTGGCATCCCTGCAAACAGACAAATTATGCCTAGCATGGAAATGACTGGAAATGACATCGCCAGGAGCCATCGAATCACTCCCAGAAGCGGAAGGAGGGAAGGACGCCCAAATCCCATCATCGTGCGATTCTAAACGTACAACATTCGCCAACGAGTGTACGAAGCGAAGACCAAGCTGAAGGGCTCAGACATCTTCGTTCAGGAGGACCTGACCCCGTTCAGAAGAGACCTGATGAATAGAGCGAGGAAAATGCCCAATGTGAAACGCGTCCGAACCAACGATGGCAGAATCACGGTATGGAGATCGACACCTGATGGCAAGGAGAAACGAGTTCTAGTCAGGACCGTGGACGACCTCGCACTTCTCGAGTAAGTCGCGTGACGATATTCTGCTGTCTCCGTGTTTTATTCCCGAAATGAAATTGAAATATCTATGTATCTGTTGTGGAAAAAGTGTGCGGAATAATCAAAATGCTATCCTATGTATTTTATGCCATAATTGGTGTCACCTCGTTTGCTCAGAGAAAGAAATCGATTTTTTCAAAAGTGATAAGGACTGGATCTGCCGAAAATGTTGTTGGAAACAGCTTCCTTTTACATCTGATGAAACTACCAAGTATCCTGATCCTTCAGTCAGCAAATCGTCTGTTACCCCGGTAGCATGCCCATCACCGTCGCTTGATATGCCTGTTGAACAAATTCAAACTTTGAAACAAGAAAAAGGTCTGAAAATAACTCATCTCAACTGTTTTTCATTAACAAAGAATATAGATGAATTGCGTCATCTTACTCATGTGACAGATTTCGATGTATTATCGTTAAGTGAAACTCATTTTGAATGACACCATAAAAGATAATGAATTAAATATTGATTCTTATAATTTTCTTAGGAAAGACAGAAACCGCTCAGGTGGCGGAGTAGCTATGTATTTAAAAAAAAAACATTGTTTTTAAAGTAAGAACTGATTTAGAAGAGAAAGAACTTGAAATGATTGTTGTTGATTTTTTTTTTTGGCCAAATGCTAAGCCATTGTTTGTAGTAGTATGGTACAGACCACCAAATACGACCTCGGCAGTTTTTCAACTTTTCGAGAAAGTTTTACAGAAATTAGATGATACTGGTACGGATTATTTGATATTAGGTGATATGAATTGCGATATGCTTAGTCCTCAGTCATGGCAAACGAGAAGACTTTGTGACATAGCAGAAAATTGTGGTTTGGTACAATGTGTAAAATCACCGACAAGAGTAACTTCAGTGACAAGTACATTGGTGGATGTGATATTAACAAGTAACGAAGATAATATAAGAAATGTTAAAGTGTTACCAATCGCTTTGAGTGATCATTATCTCATATATTGTGCATGGGGTAATACAAAGCAAGGTGAAGACGGTCTGCACAGTATAGCAGAAATATAAAGAAAATAGATATATTGCTGTATAAAGATGATATAAATTCACTGATATGGACAGATGTTTTTGAAGAGCAAGATGCTGAGAAGGCATACATATTATTTGAGAACAAGTTCAAGGGAATATTAGATAAACATGCACCTCTACGGAAGAAGAGAGTAAAAAAGAAAGAATCACCGTGGATAAATGAATGTATTATTGAACTTATTCAAAATAGAAATAAGCAAAAGAAAAAAGCTAAAGAGACGCAATCACCCGATGACTGGGATCGATACAGAGTATTAAGAAATAAAGTCACTGCTCAAATATGTTTGGCGAAGAAAGAATATATTTCAGCATCTATTTCCTCTTGCCAAGGTCAGTCAGGTGATATCTGGAAAGCACTGCAGTATGTACTCCCACAGAAAAACAAAACTTGTGCCATTAATCAGATTGGGGAAAATGGAATAGAAATTGATGACAAAAATGTGATAGCAGAAAAGATGAATTTATATTTTACAAACATAGGCAAACAAATACAGGAAACTCTCTCAACCGATGATGATTTTCACAGCAGACATGAACGAGAAGAAATGAATGATGGTTACAATAATGATGATGATAATGAAGATGATGATGAAGAAGAAAACGAGAGTAATAATGAATTTAGATTTCAAAGAAATAACTGAACAAGAAGTGTTGGATATGTTGAATGGATTACAGGAAAATAAATCAAGTGGTTTAGACACAATCCAAGCATCCCTAATAAAGCCCGTAGCAAGTTACATTGTCAGACCTCTTACTCACATTTTCAATATGTCCATAATGCATGGCTCATTTCCCAGAGAATGGAAATTGTCACGGGTAACCCCGATCCACAAAGGAGGGGATAAGAGTGACATCGGGAATTATAGACCAATATCTGTTTTACCCATTTTTGCTAAAATTATGGAGAAATTAGTATGTAACCAGTTTTACAGATATTTGATTGAAGAATCTATATTGAGTGAAAGTCAGTTTGGCTTTAGACCGAAACATTCAACTGAAACAGCTCTATTGAATGTGACGGCAAACTGGTCAGATTCTATTATAGACGAGGGTAAATTGGTAGGAATGGTGGCCTTAGCTTTGAAAAAAGCCTTCGATACTGTCCACCATGGTATTTTATTGTATAAACTCAGAAGAACGGGACAGAGTGAAAGAGCTCTTACATGGTTTCGGAGTTACTTACAAGATAGGTGTCAGTGCACTGTTGTCAATGGTGTTACGTCATCAATGCAGAAAGTAGATTGTGGTATCCCACAGGGAAGTAATCTTGGCCCTCTATCGTTCACATTGTACATCAACGACCTAGCAAAGTCACTGATCTCCCCTCTAGGGCTCACACCCGTAAATAAAATGGAATGCCCCAGACCCCTTCACAAATTCGTACCAAAGATACCAAAATAAATGAAGAAAAAAATGATAAAAAATCAATGATGTAGTTTGGCAAAAAACTGAATAGCTGTAAATATTGAGTAATCATTCCTCTACAAATTGCATTTTGGTTGGAAGATGAAAGCTTTTCTGGTGGAATTTGAGGGGACTATATTTCATTGGGTACGTGTACGGGAAATGGGTGATTTTTTGAGTAACAAGAACTCGTAGTCTGGCTTTGCGGACCCCTGGACAGAATTTGAACTGAATTATCCACCCTGAGAATTCGATGGATGAAAGGGTATATCTAACTTATCCAGGTTAGTGAAGCTGAAACACCTCATTTCTCCCAGCTATTTTACAGAATTTTTTGAAATTTGATTTTTAACACACATCCCTATGGGGAAATATTTATGGGTGTGAGCCCTATAGAGGATGCATGCAATGCACACAAGTCTATGGGAAGTATTCATCCCTTACAAACTCTGCTGGTTTATGTTGATCTATTGTGTCAGATCTCTTCCTCCCTCCCCCTTCCCCTTCCTACCCCCCCTCCCCACCTCTCTCCTCTACCCCCCCCCCCCCCCAACTCTGTTTGGCTACAATTTGTTTCCTTATTATGTTGTTGTGGATAGATCTTTGTACATAGCAGTCATCAGTATCACACAACTTTGAATGACTGTGTTATTTTAATGTATTTCTTTGTTTGGCTACCACTGAAACAGGTCAAAATTCATAAAGTTAGTCTGTTTGACAAAACAAAGTCTTTTCAAGTATTTTGTAGGCAATAATGTGATGATGACACCCCCATAGATTACTGCCTGCATCTAGGTACTGTATTCATCTAATATGAAGAACTGATCAAGACTACATTTTTATTTTTTGAAAAAACCTCAAAGGGCATGAGTTTCAAAAATGTCCCTTTGAGGAGCTTTATAACCATTGAATGTGTAATTTTCCATATGATGTAGGTGCAAATCTCATCAAAAACACATTTATGATGTTTAAAAGTCAAATGAGAAATATGACCTCCACTATAGGGCTCACACCCGTAAATACAATGGAATGCCCCAGACCCCTTCACAAATTCGTACCAAAGATACCAAAATAAATGAAGAAATAAATAACAAAAAATCAATGATGTAGTTTGGCAAAAAACTGAATAGCTGTAGATATTGAGTAATCATTCCTCTACAAATTGCATTTTGGTTGGAAGATGAAAGCTTTTCTGGTGGAATTTGAGGGGACTATATTTCATTGGGTACGTGTACGGAAAATGGGTGATTTTTTGAGTAACAAGAACTCGTAGTCTGGCTTTGCGGACCCCTGGACAGAATTTGAACTGAATTATCCACCCTGAGAATTCGATGGATGAAAGGGTATATCTAACTTATCCAGGTTAGTGAAGCTGAAACACCTCATTTCTCCCAGCTATTTTACAGAATTTTTTGAAATTTGATTTTTAACACACATCCCTATGGGGAAATATTTATGGGTGTGAGCCCTATAGAGGATGCATGCAATGCACACAAGTCTATGGGAAGTATTCATCCCTTACAAACTCTGCTGGTTTATGTTGATCTATTGTGTCAGATCTCTTCCTCCCTCCCCCTTCCCCTTCCTACCCCCCACCTCTCTCCTCTACCCCCCCCCCAAACTCTGTTTGGCTACAATTTGTTTCCTTATAATGTTGTTGTGGATAGATCTTTGTACATAGCAGTCATCAGTATCACACAACTTTGAATGACTGTGTTATTTTAATGTATTTCTTTGTTTGGCTACCACTGAAACAGGTCAAAATTCATAAAGTTAGTCTGTTTGACAAAACAAAGTCTTTTCAAGTATTTTGTAGGCAATAATGTGATGATGACACCCCCATAATCAAAGATTACTGCCTGCATCTAGGTACTGTATTCATCTAATATGAAGAACTGATCAACACTACATTTTTATTTTTTGAAAAAAACCTCAAAGGGCATGAGTTTCAAAAATGTCCCTTTGAGGAGCTTTATAACCATTGAATGTGTAATTTTCCATATGATGTAGGTGCAAATCTCATCAAAAACACATTTATGATGTTTAAAAGTCAAATGAGAAATATGACCTCCACTATAGGGCTCACACCCGTAAATACAATGGAATGCCCCAGACCCCTTCACAAATTCGTACCAAAGATACCAAAATAAATGAAGAAATAAATAACAAAAAATCAATGATGTAGTTTGGCAAAAAACTGAATAGCTGTAGATATTGAGTAATCATTCCTCTACAAATTGCATTTTGGTTGGAAGATGAAAGCTTTTCTGGTGGAATTTGAGGGGACTATATTTCATTGGGTACGTGTACGGAAAATGGGTGATTTTTTGAGTGACAAGAACTCGTAGTCTGGCTTTGCGGACCCCTGGACAGAATTTGAACTGAATTATCCACCCTAAGAATTTGATGGATGAAAGGGTATATCTAACTTATCCAGGTTAGTGAAGCTGAAACACCTCATTTCTCTCAGCTATTTTACAGAATTTTTTGAAATTTGATTTTTAACACACATCCCTATGGGGAAATATTTATGGGTGTGAGCCCTCTAGATCAGTGAGCAAAGTGCATAAAGAAGTGTAAAGTCTCCCTCTACGCTGATGATACGTGTATTTATTTTTCGCACAAAAACCCTTCCACTGTCATTGACACTTTAAATGAAGAATTAGAATTGGTAAATCGATGGCTGACCCGACATAAACTGTTTTTGAATGTAATGAAATGTGAGTTTATGCTGGTAGGATCCAGGAAGAGAATTAGAAATGTTGTTGTACGTGATGTTGTTATTGGAGGAAAGACAATACAACGTGTAAAGCATGTAAAATATCTAGGAATTATGATTGATGAACACCTTGACTGGTCAGTTCAAGTCGAAACGTTAAGAAAAAAGATTGTAAAAGATGTATATTTGTTGAGGCGGATTAAGTATTTTATAGGTCAAAAAACCGCACTTATGTTTTTAATGTATTATCCAATCTGAATTTGATTATTGTAGTATTGTGTGGGGAAATGTGGGAAAGGGTTTTGAACGAAAGCTACGGGTTGTACAAAACAGGGCAGTGCGAACAGTTATGGGAGTAGATTGGGCAGTTTCTTCTGATACGGTTTATGATATGCTTAAATTAGATGGATTACAAGATCGAAAGATTAAACGTGTTTTTTATTTTATGTATAAAGTAGTTCATGATTTAGTGCCTCGATGTTTGCGACGTCATTATGTTTTTAAGAGTTATAATTACAGCCTAAGACAAACGACAAAGAATTTTACATTACCGCCGATTCGCACGGAGTTGAAACGAAGGAGTATTTCTTATTATGGGACAAAACTGTGGAATAATTTGAGAGATGATATTAAGGTAGCAAATTGGGGTGAGTTTAAAAGGCGAGTAAATGAGGATGAAAGTGTTTTAGCTAGAGCAAAGGAATTTTTAGTGTTCAGATAATATTTGTGATTATATGTTTTATTTGTTTTGAATATATATGCAGGGGTGGGTGGGTTGCAGTTGTGTGTGTGTGTGTGTGTGTACGCGTAGGTTAGGGTATAGTTAGAGGGGATGTGCAGTGTTCGTTTTACAGCAATCTGTTATCAATAGTTTTAAGTGTGTTTTTCGTGTGTGTTTGATATTATTTCGGTAATTTTGTGTTTTATCTTCTTCTTCTTCTGATTAAGTCTGCCTCCTTCAATAGACTGAAGATTCTTGCAATAAGATTCTATCTTATTCTATTGTTTTATTAATCAAGTAATTATTAAATTAATTATTTTAAGATATTTATGATTTTAATGAAATGTTATTCTATTTTGTAATTTGATAGTCTTGCCTGTTTTGTGTCTCGCCTACGATATTATGTTAATGGATTTGTGTAGTTTTATGTAGTTTATATTTGCTTTGTATCTATGATGATGAATCACGTTATGTATACTTGTTTTTATTGCACGAACTGACTGAAAAACAGCCGTGGCTGATGTTAGTACCGTGGTTAAATAAAATGAATGAACGAATGAATGAGCATAGGACCTAATGCTAGGCGCTGAAGCGTCTAAAATCATGCCAGAAAGCATAATATGCCAACTCTGACAACATAGGCAACAATACTGAGCACCAAATTAAAGGACAAGTTCACCTTCATAAACATAAGGACTGAGAGAATGCAACAATGTTAGTAGAACACATCAGTGAAAGTTTGAGGAAAATTGGACAATCGATGCAAAAGTTATGAATCTTTAAAATTTTTGTGTTGGAACCGCTGGATGAGGAGACTACTACAGCTTGTGAGTCATATGCGTACAACAGTATAAAGAAAATATAAAGAAAATTCAACATATTTTCACTTTTTTCACATAATAAAAGAGCACTTGATTTGGCTCTTTCTAAAGGCAGGGGGAATGATATTACCCATAACATTTGTCGGTAACGAGTCGGGGGAATGTGAACTTTTTTCATAAGATGAAATTTTGTGAAATTCTCTTTATATTTTCCTTATATTGTTGTACGCATGTGACATCTAAGTTATTCACACACTGCAGTAGTCTTCTAATCCAGCGGTTACTGCACAAAAACTTCAAAAATTCATAACTTTTGAACGGATTGTCCGATTTTCCTCAAACTTTCAATGATGTGTTCTACTAATATTGCTACATTCTCTCAATCCTTATGTTTATGAAGGTGAACTTGTCCTTTAATGATACCACGGGTAACTAAACATGTCCCTGTCAGTAGAATAATCATTCACTCCGAGATACAATGTACTACAGTAGTTGTTTCTTAAATTGGCAACAAAGATACCAGGAATTTTATTCGATAACTTCAGTTTTTAAGCTCACGTTATCATAATTTTATGAAAAAAATCTTAATAAGCATCTTTTTATCATCAAATAATAAAGATGAAAATAAAAATTTATTTGTAAGGGAAAAATGTAATCAAAACTTTATTCAAAACCAGAATGATAAAAACTTTAAATAGTAACATACTGAGCGAGCCTACAGCTTGGTGCATAGCAACATGTTGTATATACCGTGCACATTGATCCTGTGCATGTACACTACTGCGTGTACGTACGATACGTGTAACATACATGATACAGTGGACTCGCTACGCATCCATACGCCTCACGATCACACTGTCGCAGTACAGGGGACCCTCGGTGTACACGACTACTACAGTAAGCCACTACCAGACGCTCTGCTGTTTGTTAATAAGCAAGTTACTTGTGCATTTCCGTTTTAAAATCAAAATGAGTACCCACGATGAAGAAGAAGAAACTGGACCTTCTGTAGACTCGAACGATCCAGAAGAACGGATAGCTGCAAGGAGGCTTCGCATAGCCAAACGAATCGAGATCGCGAGAAGGTAGGCAGCCGGCCGACAGTGTACCGCAGCAGTACAGTGCAGTGTCAAGGGGCTGAAGAACGTTAACTGCACTCAAATGACTGTGTTGTTTTGTCCTCATCTTTTAAACGTGTGCTAGATTCACACCTAAATTTACTAAATTCTCTAGTAGATTCTAACCGGGATCTAAAGTAACGAGATAACTGTACGAATAATTTTCAAGATCCATCTAGAGTTCTAAATCTATTTCTATGACATGTGTAGCGGCTAGTATGGTTGGGTGTTCATAATACCGGACACCTAACGTTTTGCTATCAATAGAAACGTGAAAAATCTCACAATTTGCCTGAAATTTTACTCACGTGTGGAGAAAATACTCTGGATTCACAAGCGCGCACTGAAAATGCGATCTGAGGTACGCGCTCTTAGATGGCGGCTTCGAACGCGTGGGGTGTCATTTTTTCCGCACTCGGTTGCCCTGCTCATTTCAACCGACCACCCTGACAATACGTATAAAGGGCACTTAAATGCGTTTTTTCGACAGGCCGATGTTTTTTTCTAGCCGTCATTTTTTCCCCAATAATATTTGAATATATTTTGAATCCTTCGATATTACTTTTGAAGGACTGTTTGATGAATTTGACTTGATTTTCATTAGGAAACTTTTCATCGTAATTGAAATAAATTAGATGAGTCGGTTTGTTTTTTCACATTCATTTCTCATTTCTGCATCAACTCGTAAGGTCGTAGCGGGCGACAAAATGTTTATGTCATGTGTATGTGTAACGTGTGTGCACGATCGTACAAGCGGCGGTGACAATTTTGCGGTCAAAATCGTCAAATTTATTACGGAAGGATACTCTACATCTAACAACGAGTCAGCAAAGGTAGGCCTAGTTATATGTAGTTACATGATAAACCTTATTCGATTTTGCTAAATTTCGGTAATTTAGAGGGAATACTTCGTTGTTTTCGCCACATTTTACTCGGTAGCGTAGCCCAGTGAAGAATCGAACACCGTTGCGCGTAGTCCCATGCGTACATTTTCTTTCTGTACGCGCAATGCCATTATAATGCGCGGTCGGTCGTTATGGACCCGGTCGGTGGGTTGAACACCTACCATACTAACCCTAACCCAGTTCGGGAAACCCACTCACAAGGGGGGCCCCTCCTTATAAGTAACCCGTCCCCCTTATAAGTAACCCCGTCCCCCTTATATAAGTAACCCCCGGGGCACCCCTTATAAGGAGTCTCCACGCTTTTTTGCAATGCAACGCAAAAATGAAAGGACTGCGGCAATTCGCTTGATTATGTCCATAAAGCTTCACAAGTTTCCTAGTTACTCACGAAATTTGAGCAAAATCGGTTCAAGGCATCATATCTAAAATCATGGATTTAAATGCGATGTCAAACGACCCATGCGAATGCTGAAATGCGAGCGATTACTGGCGTGAGTGTTGCCAGGCGCGGCGGCGCGGCAATGCTTGAGTGCAGACGTGGCGACTGAGTACGGAGACTTTCGTTCATTCAGGTGGCTTTAAATGAAGGAAAAATAACAAAAGTAACGAAATAGTCAACCACCTACCTTTGCAATTGGTATGCATTTATACAAAAGGATACGTTCCCATAGGGTTGTCCAGTTGAAGTCGTCCCTAAACAAAAATTTTAAGTTGAAACTTGCAAGTTTCGCCGATGAAGCTTGAAATTTCCAACAGCTCCCGCATTCAGCAAGTTGTTCAGCGCAAGTTGTTCAGCAGGTAGCATGACAAAAAATGATCTTTGATCTCTTTCTGGAGCTTGTAGAAATTGAAGCGGAAACAAATTGTGTACTGAGGATAAGAGGTCAACATTTGTGTGGATTATGTCTTGGTTGCTGCAAGAATTGTTGAGAAAATTACTGTACACAAATGGAATCATCTCCACAAAAGGAGGCAGAAGTACTCAGTTGTGGTGAATTTTGACACAGATAATGTATCAGTACCACAAGAATATGAGTTATAGTGATTCTCTCTCTTTCTTTGATTGATTAACATCTAGAGAAAAAAAAATGTTTACAAAGGTTTGTAGTTCTTGCTTTCATACTGGGTTGACATAAGTGTAGAAAATGACTGATGACTCTTTTTGGTTACCGGTACTGGGAGTTGTCTGTCAATTTTCATGACTAATATTGATTTCATTTCTCATCAGGGAAAAGCTTGGTGAAGATCCCAGTGCAAAGAAGAAAGAGGACAAAGAAGAACAAAGCAAAAGCAGAAAGCAAATCGAAGAAAGCAGACAGGTGAAAATTTTTGTACTGTATATTTGTCTCTAATGCCATCCTGGCATAAATAATAACATTAATACATACAATGTACATGTACAGTACGTACAATGAACTGTAGCTATGTAAGCTGTACTTGTGGATAGAGGCAATTCTTGTTGATCCCCATGCAATGTCTTACTCTTAGAAACCTGAATATTGTACTTCTTGTCAACCACTTGCCACCAGTAATATTTTCCATTATTTGCCAAGTATAGGTGACTGCTGAAAGTTTAGGGCACTGCTGCAAACCAGTTAAAAGTACTGTAGAGAGCTTTCAAAATGCTGTCATACATACTAGTCCTGGTAGCTTGTGTAGTAAATGATGCGCTGTAGCATCTTTTTATTTTAACTGTCATATCACAAGCGGTGCACCCATGAAATTTAAGCTGAATTATGTATTCATTTTGGAGCAAGCGCCATGAGCGCCTGACTTGGCGGATACCGGCGCTATACAAGACTTCATCATCATCATCATCATTGTAATTTCTTGTGTAGCAGAGGATGCAGTGTAACATTGTGATGGCTTGTCGTCTAAGACACTTTTAAACTTTGCTGGCTCAGCTCTATAAAATTGATCTTCAAATTAATGAAGAAATACTCAAGCATACTTATAAATATTTTGTAAAGTTTATGCTTTTGTCAAGATATTATATGTAAAGTACTTCTGCAAATATGAAGAGAAAGAAAAAAATCACCGTGGTTCTAAACCATTTTTGACATGGCTAATTCTCTTAATAGCACTCAGATTTTTTCAGAAAAAAAAAATTAAATTAAGATACTAAGTGATTTCTAACATAAAGTGAATGCTCTTTTCATAAACATACTTTTTACACGAATACTAAACAGCCTTTTTTTCACACTTTTGTTTTGTTATTACAAAATTTAGCAGTTAAGAAGCCAGGTATTCAATTATGGCATGAAAAGCACTCATCGTGGACATCACATACCAAAATGCCATTGAATAAAGTTTATCAGTACATTAGTTACTCTCTGCAACTCATTATAAGATGAGAATTACCAAAACCCTCTCCATTGTTTATCAGCTACAGCTGTATGTAGGATTGCACTAAGACTTCTTGAGAACATTGTAGACAGACCTGGGATAAAAGCAATATTACAGAAAGTCTTGTAAGGAAATGTCCCCCAGAGTAGTCAAGTAGAGGATTTGATTCATTATTACAAATGTGACCCTGCACCTCAAAACAAACAAAAAGTCGCCAGACATGAATTTTTAGTTAATACCATATTCTGAAAGAGCAGACTCTAAGCTTTAAAATGATGTATAACTCAAATCAAATGGACTCTCCTAACCTATCTAAATGTTGGAAAGAAAGCACAAACTCAGGAAAAGTGTGAACTGAGAAAAGAGGCTCTGAAGTACAGTGTCTATTCAAGCGCTTAATCTTTACCAAACCGTGCTGGCTGTGCGATGAATGGGACAAAAAACAGGAAGTAAACCACCAGAGTAACAACAATGAAGGGATGATCAGATTAAACTGAAATTAAGCCTGCCTCATTAACACATTCTGTCCATAATTAATGCCAACTTTCAAAGCAGTAGCACTATCCTCACAAAAGTTATTAGAGTTGAAAGCGAAGAGTGTGGACAAGAATTTTGAGAAATGAAAAAGGGATTCTAAAGACACACCTAATCACACTATTCTACCAAAAATGTTCGAGATAAACTGCTAAAAAAACACACTTTCCTGCCCGTTTTATGACACCAAATTTTAGGATAATGTAAAAAAAGACCCGCTCTTTCCGAAAATATGAAAAAGTCAAGTTCGGCTAAGTTGACTCATTTCACTTATTTTCAGTCCTCACGCAAAATCAGTGTGTGCGACTTTATGTTCGTTTTGAGGTGCACGGTCACAAATTATGTTTATGCAGTACTCTCCTATTCTTCCTTGTAATGTTAATGAGATTTATTTTGTCAATGTAGAGAGTGACCAAACTTCAAGGCCATGGGACTGAGCTGGTTACCAATGTCAGAGTGGCAGCAGACTCTAGGGAGGCACAGAGACGGACTGAGGAAGAGGAATCTCAGAGACAAAGGTTGTGACAAGTTGTGATAGTTGTTACAAGCTACTGAAATCCTTGTGTCTGATTGGCTGAGAGCAAATTTGTCACAGAAATTTGGCAGTTGTCACTGATAACAAGTTTTATAAAACGGGACCCTGGGTCAGAACAGCAAAAAAAAAAAAGAATAAATAAAAAATAAATAAATAAGAATAAAAATAAATAAATAAATAAATAAATAAATAAATAAATAAATAAATAAATAATAAATAAACAAATAGATATACACATTGTTACATGCAATATGATGTACACCTTTAGTATCACCCATCACCACACTTTCTCATGAAAGTTGAAGATATCAAACACAAGAAAAGTGAAAATAAGAAAAGTTTCTGTTTTTTTTTTTCTTCAAAGTTGACATTCTGATGTCATTGCTACATCTTTATGGAATTTCTAGATTACCGGTAGTGTATTTAGTGAAGCATTTGTCATTGGTGTTTTGAGTTGATGATGTGGTTTTTTTTTTCACTACCTAATATCTTTTATATGCTGCCATGTACAGTATAATATCTTGTGATTTGACAGTAGTCTTGATTTGATGTGACTGAACATGCCATGTATATTATCTTGTGATTTCACAGAGATGTAGTCTTGATTTGATGTGACGACATGCCATATACAGTATATTATCTTGTGATTTCACAGAGATGAGAAGCTGGAGGCGGAGGCCAAGGCTGGTATGGAGCGTTTTGAAGAGATCACTAAACGTTGGGAGCAAGCCAATGGACGTGACATCCCTCAGGAGCTGCATGAGATCTTGATGCAGCAAAAAGCTCTCTGTGATGGGATGATAGATGAGAAAAATAAACTCATCAATGATTTTCAGATGGTGAGACGATTTGCTACATTAGTTATAGTGGTTTTAGTGGAAAATATGTGTGTATATATCAATGTTTTGTTTATTTGTTTTTTCCTTTTGATTCTTTTGTAGATTTCTAGGGTCATCATTCTAACCCTACTAGATCATTTGTAGTATTCTAAAATCACAAATCAATTCTTTCTAAGCTCTCAACCAACCATTCCCTTGTTTCAACTTATTTAAAGATTTATTGAAATTAGCTGACATTCAGTGACAAAGCAGCACCTGAGAACAGACAACTGTCTTATAATAAACCTGTAAGGCTAAGCTCTCTCTCTCTTGCTCTTGAAATTTTGTTATTACTCTTGAAAATATATTGCAGGACTTACATGTATTAATCCTGCAAACGTTTTTAAGATGAGCCTCCTTTATTCTGGCAAGGAACTGGTGCTGAAATAAATCATATCTCTTTTATTGAGGGAAGAACATGTACTGATTAAGGCATTATTGTGCAAAGTTTGGCTGCTACAAATGAGTCTGCTTTGCTGCAGCTTATTTTCCTGTATTGTATCTCATTTACTGTTACTAGCAATAACAGGTTTTTGTCAACTAAAAACTTATTTTCATTTAATTTTCTTACAATGTAGGAGCTGAAATCTCAAGATGATCAATATGTGAAGGACCTAAAGAAACAGGCAGAAGACGTTGATCTCATGATAGAAAGAATGGAGGAACAGGTGAAGAATCTCACCAAGGCTTATCGGGATGAAATCAAGCAGATTGAGGTAAGAGCTTAGCAGGTTATATTCATAACACAAAACTCCATTGATCTTATATGATAATGATGCTCAAGAGGTATAATTAATACATGGTGCAGTGAGAGTGCATGAATGAATATGACTGAAGAACAGGGATGATATTTCTCAGAACATGACCAGTATTCCTAATACACTTTCAATATTATAAGTTGCTTGCTGTATGAACAATATGTGAATGTACATTATTTTGTAAATGGACATAGCTCTCTTTGTGACTACTGAGAAGCTTATACTGAAATGGATTTGTGTTTGTTTGCACTGTGCTCTTCTGTTTTGTTTTGTTTCATTATGTACATGTAGGTACACAGTGTATTATACACTGTAATTCATTATGTTAATGCTGATCTTCAAATGAAACAAACTTTGTGTGCAGAAAGCCTTTGAGACCGAGCGAGAGGAGCTTCTAGAAAACAACAAGCGAAAATGGGAGCAGTCCATGTCAGGGCGTAGAGACCAAGAACTGGATTACATGCACCAGAGAGAGAAGCGGGTGGATGAATATGAGCAACAGATTCAGCATTTGAGGATCCAGGATGCTGAAGAGTATAATATGGTCAAAATCAAGCTTGAAACTGATGTCCAGGTGAGTTTTAATTGGCTTCATAATTTGGTGGAATCCTATTGTCAAGTCTATGTTTACTAGGAACAAGAGTTTTTCGCCTGTGTTAGGGAGTGCTGCAGAAACAAATTCTACTTTTTCACAATGAACCTGACCGATCCAGGAATAGGACCAATATAAATCTCTTCTATATACAAACTCTGTGACAGGTTCAAGTTCCTAAAGCATCAAACATCAAACAATTGTTTTTTGGTAGTTTATGTAGTTGAGTTGAAAGTAACTTGCATTGTGAATTTACTGTATACCTTTAGAATCACTTTAATCAAAAGTGATTCCCACAGTGATTACAAAGTTTGATGGGGCAATTAGATTGATTATGTGGACAAGCAGTCTATGCAGCAAGGTCAAAAATTAAGAATTAGTGTGGTGTGTCTTCCAACTGTCTGATTGTCCTTTCTCTATGTGTAGGTTCTAGAACAGCAGCTACAACAGATGAAAGCAACATACCAACTGAACCAGGAGAAACTGGAATATAACTTCCAAGTCTTGAAGAAGAGGGATGAGGAAAATACCATCACAAAGTCACAGCAAAAACGCAAAATCACAAGGTACGTAAGAATTATTGGTTGATGATTCTGTGAAGGGTTTTCTTTCACTTTGAAGGACTTGGGTGGATAAACAGTTGCGGTAAAGAAACAACCAACCTTAGCTTTTAAGTGCTGTACAAGAGATATCTGAAGCTAAGCCAGAAATAATGCAGATTCCCTAGCAGTGAGGATTATGTGTAGTTGTCATTATTCTAAGTTTCATTCAACCTTTCCCTCCCTTTCTCAGCTTGTGTGGAGTAAGATTTCAAGTTCATTAGAAAATTAAAAAACCTGTCCAAATATCACAATAACATATTTTCTTTACATGTACAAGCTGCGCTCTATACCTAGAAGTAAAATGAACTGCTCAAAAGGAATTTACCAGACTGTTCCACTTGATCTTTGATATAAAAGCAGGGACTACAACCATTTTAGAAGAGAACAAATTTATTGTTATTGTCAAAGTTCAACCCTGCTGATATCTCCTGGTGAGGTTTTCCATCAATATCTAACATGGTACTACTCAGTTTGTTTTTGCAGCAATGAGAAAGCAAAGCTGAGGTTATAAATATTGAATGAACTTGGTGTCAAGTGAACATGTTTTGCTGATAAAAGTATAATTCAACAGAAAATAACAGATGCAGGTGAAAGGATCTGTATCTTTCCATTAAAGTAAAGCCTTTCTTTGCTGAAGGCAGATTGTCTGGAATTCTGGATGTCTTGGTCAGACAAGTAGAGAAATAACAATGTCCATTGTTCTCATGACTTCAGACTGCAGGATGTATTAAACAACCTGAAAGTGAAGCTAGCCAAGCAGGAGAAGCAGTACAAGGAGGAGAACCAAGGCTTGGCTGATGATTACAAGAGGATCACTGAACAGTTCAAAGAACTCCAGAAGAAGTCAAAGTGAGGTTTTAACATTGCAGCCCATCTCTACTGAGATTACATGTTAAATTGTGTATGAGTCTTAGTAGTTCATCTGAAGACAGTTTAAACCTTTGATTTACTCAGTAATTTTCAAATGTAACCTTTGCATAGAAACTCAAATTGAGTTTGAGTGCTTGCATAAAATTGTAAAGTAAGGCTGAATAATTGCATTTGATGACAGGTAACAACTGAGTATCTGTGCAAACCCTCAAAGTAAGGCTAACTATTTTCACAAAATGGTATTCATAGCTCTGCGTCAAGTCTGAAAGTAGAGCTGAGTTTTTGAACTTCATGATATACATATTGACATGAGTGGTGACAAGGGCGGGTTCTGTCCTTAATTCACAGCATAGAATTACTTTGAAACACTAAACCTTTTTTCTCTTTTTTTCTAAATCTGAAAGTGGTAAATAGTTGCTTTAAACTGAACGAGAGTGTTTTGAATGGTATCATTGATCACGATTTATGCTACTAATAAGTAGCTGGATGTACTCCATTATGAAGGGCATATCTTCATTAACTGTCTCTTGTCTATTCTGTTTCAGGCATTTTCAGGCTACAGACACAAAGAAATTCCATGACATCTGGGTCATGAATGAAGAAGAAGTCAAGGAGCTGGCAGCAAAATTGATGGAACAGGACAGAATCATCTCAGAACAACAACTTGGATTGCCATGGAGACCAGGTGTTGAAATGTGAGTTTGGTTATTCCACTTACGAATTGTAATAAGTAATGTTTAGTCTCTCATTTTTACTTCAGTAGGAAGAGTCAAAAGTGTTTTGGTTTGAAGGGGTTGCTAGTGTAGTCTCAATAAGGTATGTTGAAAAATGCCAGATATAGATAGCTGAGTGATATAGAGATGTTGAGCTGCAAGTGTACAGTGGACTAGCTTTGAGTATACATTGGCCATTAGGATTCATTGGTAGCATGCAATACTGACAGCTTTGATTATAACTTTTGATGTAGAGAATTCATGGAGAATGAAGGTCCACTGACTACTGAGAGGAGTAAGAAGAAACCTGTGTCTGCTCACGAAGTCTTAAAGGAAGTGATGTCAGAGGGAAGTCAGAGAGATGTAGAAGGTGGCAGTATGACTGGATCAGAGAGGAACCAGCCACTGGGAGAAGAGGAGTGGGGTGAGGATGGCTCCCCCAGGGAGGCAGAGGGGGAAGCGGAGGAAGGCAATGGCAATGAGGTCGACAAACTTTCAGTGAAAACTGTCAAGCAGATCCTGGAGCTCATCTGTGATGAATCAGTGAGTAACGGAGAAAAAATGCTTTTGAGGGATCAGTGAGGAACACAGAGAAAAGTGATTTTTTTTTTATGGATCAGTGAATAACACAGAGAACAGTGATCTTTGAGGGATCAGTAGCACAAGAGAGAGAAAAATATTTTTAGTGGATCAGTACTTAACATAGAGAAAAGAAATCTTTAATGGATCAGTAAGTTACATGAGGGAAGGCTGATTTGTGATTAAAGATAATAAAAAGTTTTGGTACCTCAAAAGTGTCCTTGAATTTCCTTGTCTTAGTTTGTGTTTCAGGTTAAAGTACCTTTCATATAACTAACACTGTGAGACTTACTCGCCCCAAAGTGCTCTCATGTCCTAGTAATCATGCAATTAACTGCGATCAGCAGCCTCATACGCATAGCGACCAGCAGTCCCATACGCATAGCGTAATCGGGCTTCGCATTGTAGCATTCAGGATCATGACAGATTTAGTATTGCAGGGTAAATGTCAACTTAAAATCCCATAAATTCTTCAATTTGAAGACTTACCAATTAACTTGAAGTATTGAAAACAGGTTTCGGGCAACGTTTGGTTCTGCCTATAGTCCCTTTCTGTTCGAATTGATGACTGAATGTGACTCGGTCGACAGGACCTTAGGAGAGCTACATACAGTACACTGAATACTACAGCCAGTGCATGCGAACACATCACATGCACACAAATTTCAAATCCATGAACGGATAAGATGTTTGTGTGCGCATGCGCTGGCCATGGTATCCAGTGTATGTAGCTCTCCCAAGGTCCTCTCGACCGAGTCACATTCAGTCATCAATTCGAACAGAAAGGGACTATTGGCAGAACCAAACGTTGTTCGAAGCCTGTTTTCAATACTTCAACTTAATTGGTAAGTCTTCAAATCGAAGACATTTTTGGATTTTAAGTTGACATTTACCCTCGATACTAATTCTGTCATGATCCTGAATGCTACAATGCGAAGCCCCATTACGCTATGCGTATGGGGCTGCTGGTCGCAGTTAGCTATGCGTACAATGAGCTGCACGCTGCTGGTCGCAGTCAGTGGTTTCGTACAATATTTATCGACGCTGTACAGCGTCGGCTCTGGTACGAAACCATTATTGCATGATTACTAAGACATGAGAGCACTTTGGGGCGAGTAATTCTCACAGACAACGTACTTTAACCTGAAACACAAACCAAGAAAAGGAAATTCAGGGAAGCTTTTGAGGTACCAAAACTTTTTATTATCTTTAAGTAGTGAAAGACTGAATAACTAAGAACCAATATCGCTGTTGAAGTGAGATTTTTGTTCTTCTTGAAATGTGATGAAATGCAATTTTGATGACAACTGTGATAATTTTTCTGTTGATTTCTTTTTTAATTGACTTTAATTGACTGGTTGGCTGACCACAATGGAGTTCAGTAACATTTTCCATGGAGGAGTGTTCCCAGACAAAGATATTCAGATATTCACTGGAAACATGGCAGTAGTAAGCACATGACACCTTATACAGTCATGATTTAAAGAAAATCTTTGACTTATGTTTATCTATAATATGATAATCTTGTCTTTTACAGCACTCCTCTTCTTCATGTTATGTATCAAAATTATGTACTATGTTCTTACTAGAAAAATGTGTGTGTTAGTCTTATGCAAAGGTTTGCATGCATGGTAGGCATGTTCTCTGTTGTAAACGAAGCTGTGGCTTGTATTGGGTTTAATCAATATTTTCATGCATGATGATCAAAATACATAAGATGCTAAATGTTCTTCACTAATTGCAGTGTCCTGACATGAATGTCTCTATTTGTATTGTATAAAAGATGGATTCTTGGATAAGGGTAATGGGACACAAAGGTCATGAGGTCATGTGAGAATAAAAGAAGAGGTCAGGAGGTCATATGTTCCTTTGTAGGGGATATGAAAAAAAAATACATTGATGGACTTGGTCATGATGATAAGCTTGTGGTAAACCCAAAGCTGTATGTAACCTTCTTTTTCAGGGTTTCCTGGTGGAAGCAAAGTTGAATAAACTACTGGCACCGCTGGAGAAGGATGAACGTTGTCTCATGAAACTTGATGCCATCTTTGCTGTGAGTTTCTTTGAGTGGTGTGCTCTTTTCTTGATTTGCCCACTCCAATTGATATATTCATTGAGTCATTGAAATGCAGTCAGGCTAATAGCTGTTTTTCCTACTTTGTTATAGTACATGAGAATGTCATTAGTAATAATAATAATGATAATAACCAATGTATATAGCGCCTCTTCCATATAGACTCAAAGCACTTTGACAATTTCAGTGAAATATAAGAAATCAACAATATTTACTCAGCAAAACAAACTAGAGAAAGAATGAAAGTAAATTGTTAATGAAGGGCATGGTGAAGGAAAATGTGCATCAGTTGTTTTGAGATGTAAGTTTTAGGTCGATTTAGAAATAGGGTACTTCTAGAACAAGGAACTGGTGAAAATATATTTTCGCTTTAACACAGGTATGCCTTGACCATTTTTCATGCATTATTGTCATGAATCCAGATGTGAGCTCTTGGTTTAAACTTTTTTTTAAAAATAAGTGTGTACTATGTGTAGGGCACAACTTGTGGGTATGATCAGTGAAACAAATGTTGTATCAATTGATCACTATGTCTAGTAAGAATGTCAAAAAATTACATCGTAAAACAAGAAATTTTCGCGTGCACTTTAATTCCGTGAATTTCGCGAGCGCCAAGATTCGCGAAATTAAAATGCACGCGAAAGTCCTTGTTTACATTATATGCATTGAATGCCAGTAGCACTTTGCGAAAATTTCATGCAATGAAAAAGGCTGTCGGCTCCAATTCGCGAAAAATTTGTGCCGTGAATATATCATGTTTTACAGTATGAGGGGGGAGGGGATATTTTGCTCCACGCTGTGGTAATTAATATGAAGAAAGCTAATTTGATGTCACATGTACAACAGTTTATGCAATCATTATCTTGTATTTTCCCACACCTAGGCCCTTGGTATCGAGACTGAAGATGACATTCACAAGCTGGCATCTTACTTTTTGACATTCATGCACAACAAAGACCAGGAATCAGTGGGAGAGGAGGTAAGATCACTGATGGTATCATACTAAGACCTGCCTTTAACTAGTGAGCTACTAAACAAGTAAAATATTGCAAATATGACTATATTCTTACAAAGGACAGAAAGATGTGTATGTATCATTTTCATCCTACTCCAATGCAGCCAGCTAAAATGGCTGGAAGCTGACTGGTGGTCTGCCAGAGATCAGCTTGTATCATTTTCATTTGATTTTGGTATAAAACAAATCTAGATGTATCTCCAGCTTGAAGAATCTCATTCTTGGGATAAATGTAGATTTTTAGGTCAGCTGAGTATATTATGGCAAGGTAGCAGCATTCTTTATGGACAGTGTGATGTATGATGCTCAGCATTACTCTTAATTTGATTTACTGCCATTATATATGAAATTCTATTCAGTAACAGTTCCTTTGCCTGTTAAGCAATAGGGATGTCTATATCGCTGCTATTGTCATTAATTGTGCAAATTGTTTACTGTTATTTACGTGTAATTTAACCCATTTAGGACTGTTTGATTTTGCTACAGCACACATTTCCCATACACGCTTGCCCGAGTATACTTGGGATTTGTCCCGAACAGGTTAATAAAGAAAAACAAGTTATAAAGAGGATAAGTCATCTGAGTATAAACGTATATAATGGTAGATATGATTATGAGATTTTGTTTGTCATATGTCAGGCTGGTGTAAACCCTGAGATGGAGGAAGGCGAGTCAGGTGGTGTGTCTGAAAACCAGGATGATGTGGACCATGGGAAAGACAAGGAGACAGCTATCAGGGTAAGGAGTGTACACCAGCTTTTAAGATTCCACCTGTTCTTTTTACTTGTCTGTAAACATGATTAGAATACAGCTTTGGTTTCCACTGATTCCTATTCAGCAGAGTCTGTCATGATGGACAGGGAAAATCATTGAATTCAACCTCATAGTGGTTGTCACAAGATAATAAAGTCATTGATCAAAGAACCAAAAGTTGTCTCTTGCTTTCAAAAAGTATCACATGTAGAACAAAAAAAAAAAAAGTCCACTGAATCCAAAAAGGAGACTTCAAACACACGTTTTGTACAAGCAATCATCTGGGGACATGTTTGCTTTGTATCCTAAGTTACGCAGAACAGAAACTATCTGAACAGAAATAAAACAGAAGACATAACTCTTGGTGTCTACTCAAAATAGATTTGAAGTGTGAATGCCTCAGTGTCACCCAATTCGACCTGAAGGTTTAAAGGTTATGAGGCCAGTAAGTTGATGATGCTTTTCTGTAATTTCACACGTGAACTCTTTTCATATGAGTTTGAAGGTGATATTAAAGGCACACTTGTTGTTTCTTGCTTGAGCTAGGATCCTGTGGATGCAGAGGTTGCTGAAATAACAGGCCAAGCTGAAAAGGACCAGGACCAAGGTGAAGTAGAATCCATCAAGTCTACCAAGTCTGATGTGCTGGAACTCATCCATCCCAATGACACTATCAAGGCTCTCAGGATGTTTGTAGAAGAAAACAGGAAACCCACCAAGTGAGTTCAGATCCTACTTGTAACAGTGGTTGGCTGTATCATTGTCAGACTTAAACTGTTTGTGCAGACCCTGTCACCATAAGCTGTAGGACACAAACTATGTGGGCTATACGGCTCAGTGTCGCATATGAAGATAGAAGCTGATATCAGCACAGTGTGCATCAAATCATGGAAAGCAGCTTTGGGCCCAGTATTGAGGAATTCTGTTACTCCCTGTAGGTCTCCAGACTATTCTAAGTGGTTTCCACCAGGATCAAGATAAAATGAGTCTGTTTTTTTAGCAACTTTATGTTGAATAATGCTTCTTATTTTAATTTGCATTCTGCTTTCCAGTGCAGAAAAGAGCCTGCTTCATGTCATTGACTTACCTGACATGATTTGAAAATGAAATCAGGGCCCCATTTCATAAAACGTGTTATCAGTGACAAGTTTTTATAGTTGTTATAAGCTACTGAAATCCTTGTATCTGATTGGCTTAGAGCGTATTTGTCAGAGTAATGTGGCAGTTGTCACCGATAACAAGTTTTATGAGACGGGACCCTGAAGTCATGCTTATAGAATATCAGTCAGATTTCATTGTGACTGACTTTCCATATGGTTTAGCTATGTATATGTTCAAGGAAGAAAAGTTATAATAGGAGAGCAATTTGACAGAGGGGTCTTGTGATATGATGGTGATGATGAAGATGATCCACAGCATTTGTTCACCGTCATTTTACTGTTGTAGAAACATTCAAAGGCACAGACTCCTCCAAGAAAGTTAGCAGTTGAATGCCTGGTGAAAAATGTGATCAAATAGTTGTCAGGCAGATTATTGTAATCTGGGTTATGAAAATCTGTTTAGATCCATACAGGCCACTCCCACCTTATAGTGAAATAAAACAGAGAATTATGGGTAGTTTTCAGGATTTGATGAGATTGATATATTTTCATAACACCTTACTTTGTACCATGTTGGTTGAAAATATGTGATTAAATGTTAACACTTGCTGTATCTTGTTTTTCACCTCCAGGGAAAAAGTAAAATACCAGACATTCCGTATAATCTCTGGTGAGGAGAGAGATGACAGGTAAGAATTGATAAGGAAAGAGTACATGTAGTCATACATGCAATATCAGTTATAAAAAGGTCCTTTGGACCGGCAATTTTCTTTCTTTTTACTGAATTTTTACTCCATTGTACGGCTGTAACGACAATTTCTTATTACCATTTTCTATAGCGGGAGTGCAGTGTATACCGCAGTGCAAGCAGGATGTGTGTATTTCCCAAAGAGTCTCAACTATCAGCCTCAGACCTAATAATCAAATCAGTTTCGTGTGATAGTCGTTGAAGTAATCTGCATTTTGTTTGAAAATGGTGCACTCAAACACAAGCTTGTTCTGCTCAGTCAGTATGCAATATTCTGTGAATATGATTTGACCTGGCTATTTTAGAGCAGGATTTCTGGCTTTTTACTTTTTTTAGTTTCAGTAGAGAACACTCACATGGTGTGGAACCAATAATATGTCTGTATCAGTAATGCCAGTAGAAGTGTTGTGTGCTGTCTTTAAACAATTGCAGTAAATCACAAACAGCTGTTGATCAATATTGCATCGTAGTGTTTTCTTGCAGACGTCTATAATACAATCAAATTTGTTTGACCAATAGGCTTTCCTTCCTATTAACCATTAAGAAGAGATTACATCATTGTCATTTACTGGTTCATAGTACTATTATGGAAGAGAAATATTTTGAATTTTGCTTGTTAGTTAAATGATACTTAAAGCCTTCTTTACAATTTTGTTTTTCCTTTTTCCATTTTTTTATACTCAGTGAGGATGCTGATTACTGGAAGATGTTTCCATCTGTGATTTCAGAGAAGCAAGAGAAAGTTTGGACAGCCCTGATTGAAGGGTTTGAGAAGTACAGGTGAGATATGGTCTTCTTTCCTTTCCTCTAATATTGCCATAAGGTTATCCAAACTTACAATGAACTCTTTTCCAGGTGGAAATGAGCATTTCACAGCTGCTGCAGCAAAGCAAGTTTATGAATGGTGGAGATGGTTGACAAGTGGGAGACTTGTGACTGTGTGTGCATTCAACGTGTCTATGGTTCAATCAGTCCATTCACTTATTCATTGTATTTTATTTTTGTATAATTTATTTTTTTTTCTTTTCTGTTTTTCACCCAAAATATTGCAAAGATATTTCTTACAGTTTGTGTGGAATGTTTGACTAAAGTTGGTTTTTGCTTTTACATATTTCAATTGTCACCTGAAAATGACTGGAGGTAACTTAATGGAAACATTGTATGTATGACCTCACAAAAATCTTCACAAACTTATTTGATTTAAACTAATAAAGCCAAAGAAAGAAGAACACAAAGAAGATCAAAGGCAGATGTCTAACATTCAATGCAAAAGATGAAGTACAATTGTACATTAAAAAGCTTATGAAGCATTTACTGACAAAATATTGGTAGGACCTTGTAGAATTCTCTGTCAAAATGCATTTCGCTTCCGACTTGGTTTGCACAAACTGACAGAGAGTGGTACTTAATGTATAATTTCAAAGCCAGCCATGTGTCAAAAGTGGAAATTGAGCCCTTAGTTTGTCAAATGGACAAGATAACTCTATCATTTCGGATTAATAGTTTATGCATTGATGTTTACCTCATAGAACAACATCTCTTGAATCAAAGCCGTTGTTGCTGTAAACTTCAACGAGTAGATACAACATAGTAGCTAATAGTATCATGATGTGAAATGTTGAGATGTGGTCACTAAGACTTTACATGAGTCCCAAAGTATACTTTAGCAGGTGTCTGTGGGAAATGTGTGTTGTGGTGAAATCAGCTTGTCCTGACTGTGTTTTGAAATGTAAACTTTGTATCCTTGTGTTTTATGGTAGTGATGTCCTCCATGAGAGGGCGAAGTTAATCACAGAGACCGATGGACTCCGGCAACAGAATGCAGAGCTTCGCATGCTGCTCCATCAGTACATCAACTCCAGGGTGAACCAGGAGCTAGAGATTCCTCCTACTAGGATCCTCAACCTTGATGTACCTCAGTAGGGAGGAGGGAGGGACTGATGGGAGGGACCAGTTGGAGGGGGGGGGGGGGGGGGAGGGACCAGTGGGAGGGACTGGTGGGAGGGGGAAGGGGGAGGGACCAGTGGGAGTGGGAGGGGGGAGGGGGGACTCCCTTGGGAGGGAGAACCATCTTTCTGCTGTGATTGATGTGAGATATCCATGACTGTAGACTGTCAAGCAAACATTTCCCCAAGTGTGCCAGATCTCACGTTATAGAATTGTAACATTCTTATCACAAGCAGTATGTCAGCTGGTTTATTTATTTCTACACATGAATACTCACTGCATTCATTGATTAGAATTCATACATTTTTATCCAAGTGATGAGAATGACATGAAGCTAGTGTCTAGACAGAAGCGCATGCCATGTTGTAAACTTAGACATACAGGGAACATCAACCTCTCCTCCAGGTCCAGTACATGTATTAATTTGAAGTGTTTTTTTAAATCACATACATTATTACCAAATACAAATTTATACTTCACAAAGACATTAGCTGATGGTATTTACAGTACACAGACATTTTTTCCTTGACTGCCACATCACTGTAAAGTGATTGTATAATAATACAGCATTCCTACTTGTGCATTGCATGAAAGTGATAATAATTTCAATGACTCACATTCCACTCTTGATTTATGCCTCATTTGTTGTTGCAGAAAAACAAAGGTCAGTGTCACAATAAATCCATATTGACATTGTATAAGGGTTTCTTGCATGTAAACTGACTCAAATACTGCACACATAATTATCGAACTTTCCCATGTTATCATCAAGTGCCTGTACTGACAGCGCTCTACTTTTGCCCAAGAAACAACCAAAAAGAGCAACAAATGATGAAACAGACTTTACTAGTAAAGATATAATGTGATTCTACCACTGGAAGAGTTCACAGTGTGACTAGGACTGTGTGGAAAGAAATTGTGTTCAGTCATATTGTATCATCAGAAATTCATAATCATCATACAGTGTAGCTATTAAGGTTGACAGAAAATGTAACTAAATTGAACATAGGAGTTCGAAATACAAAAAAAAAAGAAAAAAAGTGCAGCATGTCTACGAACTAGAGCACATGTGAAAGGGTTGTTTAGTGGATTGCTCCACTTAATCAGAAATTTATCAATAATGCCTTACCAAGCCTGTTTTCCTGTTAAGATGTCTTGCATGGAAAAGGAAGTTGACAATGATGCTTACACAAGGACAGAGTAACAAACACACACATGCACCAAAACAGATACACACATAGTAGATTTGGCATATACAAGTATAATCACATGTGCATGTCTGTGTTTGTGCTTGTACACCTTGTATGTGTGTATCTTTCTGTCCACTAAAGGCATGGGATGAATATTCATGGATTAATATCAAACCAAAAGTCAAATGTTGCTTCCAGTGTGCATGAGTTACTGTAGTCATCTTTAAAGGGGATGGCTAGTAACTGATCAGTGGGGATCAGTGGGAATGCTGAGGGATGATTGTTCCAATCCTTGTGGGATTCATTTAAGAGTACATTATATATCTACTGTTGTGTGAAAATCATTTGCTTCAGAACGGTCTCATATTCAAGTACTGTGCAGTTGAATGTTTCCAGGTTAGCATGCCTGGTCAGTGACGGGGCATTAATCTGCACATTACTTGAATATGAGACCGTTCTGAAGCAAATAATTTTCACACAGCAGTAGGTATATAATGTACTCTTAAATGAATCCCACAAGGATTGGAACAATCATCCCACAGCATTCCCACTGATTCCCACTGATCAGTTACTAGCCATCCCCTTTAATAATACAGTGCACTCCCGTTACAACGAACACGGTTATAACGAAATTTCGTTATAACGAAGTAAATCTTCTGGTCCCAAAATTATCACCATGAAAGTCTATGGTACAAAATTCGCTTATAACGAACACGGTTATAGCGAAATTTCCGTTATAACGAAGTCTTTTCCTAGTGCCACAGACAAAGAAAAACAAAAGAAATGTGCTCCGTTATAACGAAATGCGAATTGCTTTCGAAAATACGTAGCGGAACAAGCATTTATAGCGTCTCTGCATGGGTGAACGCTCCTTGTGTCACGCACAGTTTCTGAAGGGAACTTGCGTTTATTATTGTAATACAGTTATCCCATCACATTTCACATAGCTTTGCAGTGTGTGATGAGTATTTAGCAAACAATATGATATATATACGTGGTTTCCTTGTTTTCGTTATATATGGCATTTGTTCGGTTATAACGAAATTTCGTTATAACGAAAGAAAACTGCCGGTCCCGAGCATTTCGTTATAACGGGAGTGCACTGTAGATGGTGAAACACTACTCATTTTTGAACACTGATTTTTCTTACATGGCTATGGTATTCAAACAATAATGGAAAATGGTAGTAATTTCCATACAGCTGTTTTAATGTGTATAAAACTACATAGAGACACAGGCACCATTTTATTGTATATAATTTGTGTAAATAGTATTATGTGTATGTATCACAGTAGATTGTACATAATTTTGAAGAGCCCTATACATGGAGGTAATTTAACTTTCATGTCTATGATATTATGTGTAAAACCAAGTGTGAGGTACATTTAAGTTGTGAATTAAATGAAATAACTGACCAAGGTACGAGAGGTTTGTATCATGCATTTTTTATTGTACTATTCTCCAATAAATTCACTATCCACAATGTGTGTGTAGGCATTTACATGTGGTTGGATGTGCATTGTGGGTGGACGAGTGCACGAGTGTACACATGTTGGCAGTAAACACATAAATACCATGCATTGTGATCCTCGAGTTGAAATCATGGACTCTGAGGTGACAGGGTTTACAGCAGACAGGATTAATTTTACACAGTGGCATATAAGACCGATACCAATTCCACTTGTCATGCGCTATGGAGTCAAAAAAATGCCAGCAGTGATTGAAAAACTTGAGACCCCATTACCCATAGGAGACATGATTCCAAGTTTTACCAAAATGACCCATGTACGTGAATATCAGAGAAGATAAGAAAAACTTGTCATCCTCTCAAACTTTTAGCCTCATCTCATGAACACACGTGATTGGACTGGCACCAGGTGAACAACTTGTATTCTACGAAAACAAGGTACAGTACTTACAGAATGTGCCTTAATCAGTAAAGAGTCTCCTTCAAACTTTCATCTTGAGTTAATCCTTTCTTTATTGATGACCTAAAACCAAGATTTCCTGACAATAATATTTTAGGAGTAAAGGGTGACATTAGTGTGGCTTCACTTATTTTTTATTCTTTTTTAGTGAACGCTAACAGATTTCTGGCTTGAAAAAGGAAAAAATAAAAGAAGAGAGATTCAATACAAGAAAGAATGGGTAAACAATACAAATAGGTGTTGACTTCTTTGTAGTCATGCATGTTAACATTCCAAAAGGAAAGTGGAATAAACGTGTGCATTCATTACGAGGACAGAATCACGAAGGGGGATACATATTTCTTGATTAATATCCTCTTATTTGACACTACATGTATTTACGACATTTGTTTTCGTGGAGCGTAGAGATGACAATAACCACGGCTTGGCATTGGCTGTGGCCCGGTGGCCCGAGGATACCAAATTTCCAAAACGTTATCATTATTTCTTTTTTATAGGCCCAATCGGGCAACTAGGATTCGAAATGGATTGTTATTTTTTTATTTTTTTATTTTTTTTTTGGACCACTTGTAGTGGCCCGAACGGGTTACCGGAAAAAAAAAAAAAAAAAAAAAAAATTAGTGTTGAGCCTTGCAATAACACTTACAAAATCTACCTTCAGTAAAACGAGTCTGATGGCCCCATTTTATAAAACTTGTTATTAATGACAAGTTGTGATAGTTGTTATAGGCTACTGAAATCCTTGCATCTTGTTGGCTGAGAGCAAATTTGTCACAGAAATGTGGCAGTTGTCACTGATAACAAGTTTTATGAAACGGGACCGGAGTCATCTAGTTTGTCTTTGAACACATAATATGACTACAATAACGAATAACACCATCACATTATCACGGACAGAACATCTTAGCCTACGCTTTATTCAAAAATAATTCAAGTCAATACGCTATCAACTACGGGTAAGAGCGACCAAACCAAGAAACTTTTTTTTTTTCCCCCGACGACTTTTGCCGGTAACACTCAATTTATACGACAGGCTTGAAAAGTGAATGCTTGAAGTGAATAATTATGTCTAAGCCTCAACCACTTTATGTTCTGATCTAGTAAGCATCAAAGAGTTTAGAAATCATCGAGAACTCGAGCGGCCCTATTGAGATTTCCGCAAAGCTACGAGTTGCTTGCTGATGTTTACATTGTTTTACTAATCAATCTATGTATCTCACGTGATGATTCCAACAGTAGGCGAACCTCAGCGTTACAGATGCAGTGAAAAACAGTTTTGCGTCACACTGTGACAGCAAGTATTTAAACATCAACTAACAAATTTTCACTTGTAACTTATCTTTATTATGAATCAAGTATTTCATCAACCTTCTCTTTTTTACCCTCCAGAATACATAGAGACAAACGAGATCTAAAGGAGATACAAACATTTTGGCTTAACGCATTGATTTAATTATGCAATCATTTTCGCTGATCATTCGCTGTAATATTCCTGTTCACTGTTTACACAGAGTATGAAACTTCCAGTCCCCTTCGTTTACTTTGGACTTGTACCCAACGAAATGAACAGGAAGTGGGTTTGGATCCGTCCATTTGACGAGGGGTTTTGATGAATCCTGGTTTCTCCAAAGCTGCACGAGCCCGTTGTCAAACGTCACTGAGAAAGGGACAAGATTGGACCGATCCAGTACTCTACCGCTGTTATTGGCCTTTGGTGGACAGTTATCACAACGTCTTATTGCTGATAATGTATTACCCCAACCTCCAACGACTGTATCGAGATTATATGAAAGATAAGAGAGAGCATGTTAGTAAGGAAAATGTAAAACATGCCGTCATACAGATTCTCTTCATCTCTGGTGACCGCGCTGCTGCCGAATAAAAGCGTTTGCTTGTGACAAAGTGTGCTAGTATCTTTTTTTTCACACATTTTCACGGATATCTGGCATCCAAATACATTTCGTCAAATTCAAGCTAAAACTCGCTTTCTTGTGACAAACTGGAATCTTAAACATGATTGTAACATTTGTCAATGTCAGTGCTTATTTAATGAGTCAAAGTTTGGAGTAGGCCAGAGAAATCCATACTTTTTCGACGCTGCAATTATCAGAATACAATGTATTATGCTATCCACATCCACGATCAGACATGGAGTTTGTGAGCTCAATTCCAAAGTAATATGGACTATTGATGCGTGCGGTCAAATCTTTTTTTTTTTTTTTTTTCGCTCGCAGCATCGGAGGGGCATGTGCAGTTTCCATGGTTACGATCACGACTATCCGTCTTTTTTCACGGGCGCTCGTGAGAATAAAAGCGTATTATTTTCAGAGTTTAAAGGTATTATATTAGCCCACATTTGCAAACCCACGCAAATCAAAACTGCATAAAACAGGTCCAATATGACTTCAAGTACAAGTTATAACAGTAACATACCTCACCTGTTGCTATTTGTCTATACCATTCGATAAAAGAGAGAAAATCATCGTTTTAAAATCAATTTTCAAACCGGGTCAACCCGACCCAAAATCGAATTACGAGCGCGGGCTAGCTACGTACATGTAACCTACACATGTATCGCATGCATGTAGTACGTACGTGGACCGGAGCTAGCGAGCGTTATACGCATGCATACGGTGCATTTTCATTTATTTTTATGAAAGTAATGGACTAATTGGAACGAAATTTTGCACAGGTGTTACTGCAATCATACCCAAACTCCATGCTAACTATGAGACCAATTGCTGCAGGTTTACAAATGTGGGCTAATACCTTTAAAAACCCATTTGTAATTGAATAATTCTCTGACAGCTTATTGGGAAATGTAATTGTGAAAGAGGCATAAGGTGGGCCTATTTGAAGAGACCTCGTGCAATTAAAGCTGCCCTCGACATCTTTGAGTCCCCGTCTAAGGTTTGTTGATAAGGTCAGGATATTACAATTAACTTTGAAGAGACAGGGAATGCGACAAAGTTGAAAGATTTCGGAAAGTTATGCTTCCTCAAATCACAAGAAGTTTGATAGGTGGAATGCATATTCATTTTCAGCGTTTGACACATATCACATTTTCACAGCCGCATTGCGCTTTTTTAAGATAAAAAGTGACACGCAGAGGTAAAGGTTCCCTGATATGAAGTAAATCTACTTATAATATCATTACGTTACCAATTTCGTAGAAATCTTTTGGTGGTGGCGATGTCCCCGCAAAGCCGATGTAGGCTGCCTGCCTTGTCTTGACTGAGAAGGTAAAGTTGTATGTGTCTGTCGGCATCAACATCGGAAAGTCCCATATATACTCATTGGAGGCATTGGTGTGAATTTCATCACACACACGGAAGGTACTTTGGGTCCAGAAATCTAGCAGATCCATGGAAATAAAATTATCATGATTATGCAAAATGTACTCCATGGATATTCAATTCAAGAATGTTAGTCTTAAGGATCAGAAAAGCCAAGAGATTAGTGGAAGCAAAGAGAGGGAGAAAGAGGGAGAGGGGGAGAGGGAGAGAGAGAGAGAGAGAGGGGGGGGGGGGGTCATCGCCACTAACAAAATGAAACTCATTCAAACGTATTGTTCATATATTTAACTACAAACATAATGGCTACCAGCAATGCTTCTTGTGCTTTGCTCACGTATCCCCTTAAGGTCCGGTCCCACTGGCCGACGGACACAAAGCGTATGCAGAAAGGACACAGCGGACGAGGAAAATTTCGGGGATGGCTTCATCCGCTTTCATCCGCTCCAGAAATTGACAAAATTGGCGAAAATTGGCGGTAACAGAACGGAAATAGAACGGACGTGGGTAGTATGTAGCGGGGATGTTAAACGGATGTTCATCGGAAGCCTAGCGGATGAAAGCGGATGGAAGGGGATGACAGCTCCGAAGGGGTTACCGGAGATAATTGCGAAACGGACGCATAGCAGAAAAAGCGGATGCAGAGTGGATGCAGAGCGGATGCAGAGCGGATGCAGAGGGGATGCTTTCGAAATGCTTTATATACGAGATGCATACGCTTACATCCTTTCTATTAACGTGCTATTTACGATGTAAAGACGTTCCACGTACCATATCTTTCCTCCCTCTTTCCGTTTTTAGCTGCAGCGGATGTGAGTTGCGAGGATGCCCAGAGGATGCAGAGAGGATGCAGCGGACGTTTAAGGGATGCCGCACGGACATACAACGTTTGTTGCTCGTATGTCGCGGATTTACATCGTACACAGCGGAAAGTTCATCCGTTCTAAAAGTTTTAAGCAGCTTAAAACTTTTTGCGCGGATGAAATCACAGTGGACGGATGCTCGATGGATAGAGCGGATGAAACACGTATGCGATGGGTACACAGCGGATTCGTAGCGTTTTCCAACGGATGGCAAGATTTTTTGTACGCTTTACATCCTCTTTGCATCCGTAAGTGCAGTGGGACCGGGCCTTCTACAAGAATACAAAATTTTCATTTAATAGGATAAGTGCAAATGAAATACCAAGGAGGTTCAAGAGAAAGTTATGGAGTCTCAACTGTCGTATTTCCTTTGAAGTCATGTTCGATGTCGCCACTCGAAAGTATTTGAAGCATGTGGCACACCTGCCTGCCGCGCAGATAGGAAGAAAACTGACTCACGTCTCATTGCATAACCATCAGCCACTTTCCAAGGAAGATATGTCTTTGTGATGGTAATTACTTTTCGCCATCCCTCCTTATAAAAGATAGGTGGTATATGATGGTAAAGACACCGGGATGCGCGAATAGAAATTGCGCAAAAAAAAAAATGAAATGAAAATGAAAATTACTCGACTGGCCATGCCCGGACACTAATCTGATATATCTATTAATAAAGAATTATACTTGAAGATTATTCCATATCATTTTTATTTGGCGGAATTACGTGGAAAAGTGATAAAACCGGGTTTCCAGGAGGGTATAGTTTTAAACACTTTCACATGATACAGCTGCGCTCTGATTTACACTTTTGCACATATTTCTGGAAGGGATTGACCTTTGTTTAATGTGCTTTATCATTTGCATTATCAAGTGAGATTTCGTTTTATATAATAGATGAACAAGCAAAATATAACCAACATTAAGTTAACGTTCGAAATGAATCTTCAGATTGCTCAGCAAGACGGCGGCATCAAACCTCGTCATCAAAGACACAGATGTACCTGTGGAATTCTTTTGTACATCAATAGAAAAGGGACAACTGTATGAATAATTACAGCCAGCTGGAACTCCATCTCTTAAACCTCCTTGGATATACTTACCTACGGGCCACAGACATACAAAGCACGAAAGTCTGAAACGGTCTTTCTCGTGACATTACTTTGATAGGAAATTGCAATGAAATCCAAAGAAGCGCTAAACAATTTCATGAAAGTGTCCTTGCGTAGATCAAATGTTTTATAAACATTTTATTGTCATGGGCTGCGGCGGAATCATAAGGGCTTTTTACACTTGTAAATTTTGGCTTAGTCCCGTACCAACGGTGGGGCTAAGGGGGGGGGGGGGGGGGGGGGGGCTTTGGTATGGGACTATCCTTAGCCCACTTTCTGTTTACACTCGTTTTTGCCAAAGTGGGCTAGCCCCACCGATAGTCCGGTACTATCTGGCCCTGCAAAATAGCAGGGTTAGCACCGCAATTGCGGTGCCAAGCAAGTGAGTGTAAACAGAACGAAAAAATAATCCGGGGCTAAGCGACGGAGACGAAGTCCGACCCCCACTGACCGATCAGAAACGAGGTAATCAAGTGCTGTCGGTGCGTGCGTGTACGTGCACAGTGCACAGCGTAATCATGAATATTCATGTGGTTTGGAAAGTCCGGGGCTAAGAAATACGAGTGTATATGCTTTTTGACAGTTATTAATTCAATAGATAGTATAAGTAGATACACGCAGTATAAAAATATTCGCTGATAATGTCATATCATTTACTTGGTGTAATTGAACTACATGTACATTCATATTCCATATTTTCCAATAAACTCTGCATTTCTGTGCATCATCTTATCAAATATAGGTCTCATGGAATGTTTATGAAATAACTACACCCGAACTGAACTGAGAATGTATGGACGCCGTCTTGACCGTATGTAATGTGTCGAATCTTGTGCCAAGATCGTTTTGATGGAATATTTTCTTGATGAGCCCCTTTACACACGTTTCCTTGACCCACAGTTAAAGGCAAAATGCCAGACTGTCATCCCGTTATTCTAAAGTTATGAGGGTCTAGGATTTGTTAAAAAAAGGCCAAAATGGGAGAAATTTCTAGACAATACCTACAGACAATGATAGAAATAGGATGCAAGGGTATCTCGTTTGACTGATTAATCCCTCATCCGTTCAACGTCATGATTAATCTACTTTTTGTTTGTTTTTTATTTTATCCAAGAGAGTAAAGTTACACATGGCGGAACGTGCTTCGCCAGTCCTTGATCCTGTTGATGAATGATGGCTGTACCTCCCTCCCTCAGAGAGCAGCCAGTAATGGTGTCTTGCAAAGAAATAGAGAGGTTTCGTTCCTGATTCTCCCTTACATCTCCTGCATTTCATGATTACATTTCTATGATAGTAATTAAAATCATTTGATGTCATTCATTTCAGTGCTATGGCTGACAGTTCACATGTGATTACTCACAATCTGAGCATGCAAGCGTGTCTTCATCCTTGGGAATCAAATAACCGGCGCATCTCCAGTGCATTAGCGGAATGAGGGGATGAAAGTCATTTGCAAATTATCGCCACGTTTGGGTCGAACCCACAGGCGGAGTTTAACTCGCTTTTTCTCTCCTGGTGTAAAAAGGGCTGTATCAACCAAGTCTTTTTGCCTGGTTTGTGTTTTGTTTACTTGTTTGTTTGTTTGTTTGTTTGTTTCTTTCTTTCTTTCTTTCTTTCTTTCTTTCTTTCTTTCTTTTCGAAGTGGTAGGATTCGACCAGGGTAGTGGGGCTGGTACCGGTACCACAGTATTCTAAGAGCACTCATTGTTCAAGTCCGTCTTGAGAATATAGAGTTAACCTCCGAACACGATGACGTAAATAATTATCGATATATTATCATAATCATTATCATCCTGTATAATTATTACCATTGTTATTATTATTATTATCATTTTTATTATTATTATCATTATCATTATCATTATCACCATTATCATTATATACTATCATTATTATTTTCATTGTTTTCATTAGTGTTGTTATTATCATCATTATCATAAATATTGTGCTATTATCATTATGTTTATTACCATTATTATGCTTATAGATCATATACACTCATTAAAGGGTGTGTACAGTTCTGGTCGAGGTGAAGATTTAGCTTTTAAAGTTTTGCGAGATATTCAGAAACCACTCTATGAGATGTCAAAGAGCATGCAATTCTAAGGGGTATCAAAAGTTTATTCGATGAAAATCGGTTTTGAAATGGCTGAGATATCCAAAAACAAGGTGAAACAAAGAGATACTAATAAAGTTGGGGCATGTCGCCTTTTATTATTAGCACTTTTTTGGATATCTCAGCCATTTGAAAACAAATTTTCATCAAATAAACGTTGAATCCTTCTTAAAATTACATACTCTTTCATATTTCATAAGAGGCTTTTCATCATCTCACTTAGGAATGTTCAAAAGATGAATCCCCAGCTCAACCAGTACTGTACAGTCCCTTTAAGTTAAGGTAGTATAATCCCCCTGCTTTCTGAAGGAGGTGAGTCATGTGTTCTTTTTTTTGTGCTGGAAAATTAAAATATGTTGAATTTTCTTTATGTTTTTATTTTTATTTATATCATTCTTTAAATGTGACATCACAAATTGTAGAATTCTTCTCATCCAGTAATGGTTGCACCCCAAATGTAACAAATCATAACTTTTGAACAGATTGTTCGATTTTCCTCAGTTTCACTGTTGTGTTCTACTATCTCTGTATATTTACTCATTCCACGTACATAATGTACACTCGAGTTTCACACCCCTTTAAATATGACTTTGAGATTTATAAAAACATTCACACCAGGTAGGCTATATAAACACACACATAATATACAAATATATGAATATATATATATATATATATATATATACATATATATATATACATATATATATATGTATATACACATGTGTGTGTGTGTGGTTGTGTGTGAATAAACACATGCATCATAGGCCTATTTGTAATACACCTGTATAACGTACATATCATGTCATACAATATCATGCATATAATGGAAGGTGTTTGAAGACATGCGTGGAATCACTCTCACCAGTGGAATCTGTAATTGGAGTAGAGCTGTTTGATGGATCCTTTTCTTCACAGCTAAAGCCGTCCAAAGTCTCTATGCACTGCTGACCTCCACATGGAGACGAAAGACACGCTAGAAATGTTGATGACATGCAGACGTAATAATACAAGTTATGTGATTATAGGAGTGATGGAATTTTGTCCATCCATAAGAACAATAGAATGATTTTGAAGAAGTAAACATCAAACTGAATATCATGAACGTGACTTGTTCAAAGATGTGGTAGGCTTTTAATTGCAGAGTCACATACACACACACACACACACACACACACACACATACACACATATACACACAAAAAAAAAACACGACTATGACATTTGATTTCTCGAAGCAAAAAGAAGTGAGATAACAAATTTATGAATTTTCCTGAAATATAACTGTGATGCGTTGCCAATAGTTTCTAATCTGTCGAAGGTAGATTTTGCTTTAAAGTACATTGTATGATGATAAATCAATATTACAGTGATGACATCACATTTGCAATAGGCATAATTGATTTGCGCTGGGTGCAGTAGTGTCATGCAAGAGAGCCTTTTCGTTCGTCTAATTGGAAGTGAAAAATTAATGACCACTGGAAAAACAATACAATGTACGTGCAGCTGCTACATGCAGTACGTGCTGTTACAAGAGACGAGTGATTGTACGGCGTGCTATGAATACAAGCCATTACACTATTTTCACTTTTCACCAAGGAGAATTGATTTTAGATGCAAAGTGAATAAGATCAATAAATGGACTGCCAAGGAAAGATCAGTCAAAACTGTGACTTACGTGACACAGTACAAACTGTGTGATTGTAAAGTGTGAGGCGTTGTCCAAGAGATGACACAAATGACGAGTATTTTGGTACGAGTTGGATCTCCTCCCCGCCAAACTTAACTCTCTTACAGAGAGATGACAGACATTCTGTGTGTGCTGAGGAACAAATGATTGTTCTGAAATTATTTCAAATCTAGACAAATTTTCACAGTAACAATACCTTATAGATATTTTGAAATTAAAAGATGTAGGCCCTATTATACATGGGGAATGACAAGCTCACGACGATCAAAGGAAACCAATTTAGTATAATCTAAATAGGGACGTTCTGGCTGTTGGATGACACGCTTATTAATCTCCCTTCATTTTATGAACACTAACATTCTTCATCCCACACAGGGGAAGGCTCGATTTGATGGCAGTGCACTTGTCATCTCCCGGACCTCATTAAAGTGCATAAGTACCCTTTTTTTATATATTACGACTGCATTTTTCGTTATGTAATCACATACCTCTGTTTTTCCCTGTACATTTCACCAAGAGGTTAGTGAGAGAAAAAAAAACACATTTAGAATGACAAAAAACAAGAGATGAACGTCAGCATGAAAAGGTTATTGCACTAAAGACTCTCGCTTAATTTCAGATTTATCCGTCTGCCATGTAACAGTTCCGAGTGCATAATGACTAAATTCTATCCTTGGTTTATGGAATGGATATGAAGTGGGATACATGTCGCAACGTAGGAACGCCTTTCAAGAATCAAATATCATCACAATATAACAGAGAAACATAGCACAATATTTATGTAGATCCAGTGTACAATAATCATTAAAGATATCACAGACAGGCAATACATATACACAGAACATTAAAAAAATACAGACATTGCCATGAGACTGACATAAAACAAAACAATAATAATATACTGAGATGTGAACTTTTTTCAATTTGCCTCTCTTCACAGATGAAATTTGTAGGATCGCAACGGTTGATCTGTAATTTAACAAACATCATTAAAATATCATTTGTAGAGAAAGACAAATTGAAGAAAATTCACATCTCAACCTTCACCCTTCTGATTAATATTCAATGATGCTCGTCACAGAACATGATATGAACTTTATAACCAAAAAAAAAATATATATATCCTGTAGCATATGTTTAGGCTACAGCTGCTACTGTTAAAATAAAACCTGAAATTAATGAAACACATAATCTTGATACCATTATCTAGATTTGCATTCCAACATTTTCTCCCCTTATAATGTAAACTTCAGCGTTTAAAATTGGATGAAAACTTACATAACCCAAATTTTAAAATGGTGCATATAAGGAAATGAATAAATTTTGCACGTTCATTAAAATGAAAACAACTGACACAGACTTTGGAGATAGACTGCATGACCAGTTTTATGCAGTCATGTAGCATTCTGTGTCTCTGTTTTATTTCAAGGGTAAAAATACTTAGATCATACATCAATTGTGTGATGATATCAGCTGGATACCATACATAAACATCATTAGTATTAAACAAGCAAGTCATACATGTGTATCTTCGGTGAAAAAAGCACTACCTAACTGACTAGGGCCTACAGCGTGTGTTATTACTGAAACTATGTCTGAACACGACTAGAATAGTCCGTCGTCGGTTGATCATTATCTTGTAATATTCTAAATGATTGAGATAGTTAGAATGTGAGGCTAATAACAAACGCTGTCATAATCCAATTTTCAAAGTGCTGTATAGTGATAACCTTAGATGCAGACCGAGGGACCAGAGGAATCTACTAAAACTCGAGTGGATTTTTAATACATCCATCCATCATGTCCATCGTCATACATCATTGGCCTAGAAAGTGATTTAGTCGATTTCTAACAGAAGACATTATTGATCAGACTGGCTTATTAGAGCACGAAAATAACCGACATAGGTACAATAGTGGGGAGGGAGAATGGATAATATCCAGGGATGGCAGGGCATAACGACGCAGATCTCATTATCGAACCTGTCAATAACTTAAGAATCCACAAAGGGTCGTAATAATAGATCAAGAGAATGATCAATGAAATTGTACAGACAAAGATTGTGAAGTGTTTAGCAGCCTAAGCTTGACGGTGCAGCCAAAGGTACATTTTCCAGAGGTATTCTGTACACTGAACACTCTGAATGTGCCCACAAATTATGAATTACTTTCAGGCAAACTTCAAGTGCAGAACTCTCAAAATATTCATGAAATAGTTTTGGTCATATTTCCGAAGACCGCTGTTGTCGGGAAAAAAGTCTTATAAATAATCATGTTAAAAACTTCCCTAAAATGCCAATAATGTCTACAGGAATGTTCACGTTTTGATGAAATCTCACGAGAATGCATGAATTCTCTGTTGCTGTGGTGCACAATGTAAATTCGGAAAACAATAAACAACATCCTGTATTGGCAATCATTATGCTGTGTGTTACTCTGTGAGTGTGCGTGCGTGTGTGTGTGTGTGTGTGTTTTAAAGGAAGAAATAAGTGAAATATTATCTGATTAGTAAGTTTTCAATCAGTTGCAATGAATGCAAGAATTTCATCAATTTGAATATAATACGCAATGGGCCTATTAATACCGGCTGCATGGTACAAGGGATTGGAATCAGCACGGGCTAACGGGCGAAAGTTCGGTGGTCTAGTGGATAAGACGCCTGTCCGATAATCAAGAGGTCGCAGGTTCGAATCTTGCTGGAGTATGTATGCCCGTGATTTCTTTTGTAATGGCCACAGCTAAAACACTGACCAATGCAATGCTTATCTACGTTCTTAATTTGGCATTGTCGTAAAAGTTGTTTGTTTTGTTTTGTTTTTTAAGAAGTAAACTTGCTCTCATGCTATGCTTCCTTACTGTGTGCACTGCAATATCATATCATTGGCTCTACCAACTGGCTACAAGTAAATGGTTACGATTCGTTATCTCGATGGTTAATTAATCCGAAAATGAAGTAATGTTCGCTATTCCGAAAGTTCTTTAATCAGACAAGGATTAAACTCATAAACTTATTTCATTTTCGGGCGAACGAACCCTATATAAATTATACACTTTCAGAACAACGCTAAAATAATGTTCATCCAGGTGGAGGGAAAGGCATGTTTCAGAATATCGAACTTTTGGAATAACAACCTTATTTCTTTTTCAGATCAACGAACCATCGGAATAACGAACATCACCAAAGTAATATTCATGGTAGCGCTGTTTCCAGGAAGAAATGGATTCAGTCTGACGAATGAAAGATCTGGGTACTGACAAACTTACCGTTAACCAACAGAAATGACAGAACGATGACGACTCCAACTTGTCTCCATGTTCTCGGGAAAAACAAGGAAAATGTGTAGACTTCTGCCATGATTGCAAAAGGGGAACATGAGAGTAGTTTCATAATACAGTATGTCGTGCGTGTCCATTCACAATGACTCCCTCATTGGCGAGATTCACCAGACAAATCCAGTCTCTTAGTTTCCTTTTAACTTACGTTAATTTTCTTTGATTAGCAACTGGAAATCCTTCAGTAAGGTGCGAGGACAACGCAACGCTTGAATATGAAATTTAATTCTCCAATTTCACCTTCACCCGTATCAGTGCTATGGTGCCCGTGTGCTGCGTGTTAACTCATCGCCCTGTTTTGTTGCATGATCTTCGTCTAAATCGCGTGAGAAGATTGTCTGGTGATCTGAGTGTACGGTACAAACTGTCTGTTTCTTCGACTTAAGTATGTTTGATATTGAAGGCGAGTCGTACGCAGTGCTTCTCTTTGACCAGAAGGGCAGAGCTGTACACACAGCAGGAACGATATGAAAGGTTGAGTGGGTAATCCAATCACAGTGACGCGGTAACGGTCACTCAAGTTATCTCATTACGCATGTGCGTTTCAGTAGCTCGTTATAGAATATCAATAGAAGTCTACTTTGAAACCGCCCTTGTTGTGTTCCTTTGAGCCCTTAGGAAAAATTTACTGCACATTCCTTTTGAAACTATATCTACTCCGTGTTGTTTGAAGTAAAACATTTTAGATATAGATGAAAAGTTTATGAATACATTGTACGCAATTACTCTAGATCGAAATGTACAAGCATATTCAATATAAGGCATTATATCAAAGTGATCACTGTCGACATGTTACTGGGTACTTCTGGTGAGGTATAGGGTCTAATCATTTCATGCAGAACTATGAATGAGAAAGAAAGTCAAGGATAAATATAACCCCTATTTCAGAAGCTGTATAGGAGGCATATTGTAAAGGAGAATAAATAAGGCAGCAGCCACGTATTGATCTAAGGTCTTTCTCCTATCACGCCTAGATCAGTTTGTAGATGAGACAACCTATCCACTAATAAAAAAAATCATATCTCGTCGTCCGTAGAGCCCGTTTTAACGTGTCACAACAACTCCATGCAATTACTTTAATTGCATTTCATGCCTACTACTCACCATTATGTAGACGTTGCCATCGGAATTCCATCAGGAATTGTAGAGTATCGCCGTTCGCAAAGCTGTCATCAGTACATCTTGAATTGAATTTTCCTTCGTTATCCACTGCTAAAGCTTATCGCTGGAAAATCAGATTTCCATTATGAATTAAGTGAAATATGATCCTTACGATGAATGTGATGGAAAATACGTATGCAGCGCTACACATGAACTTAATTGCACAGGAACACTTGTAATTGCAGAGGCGTTAGGAGTTCAAGTGATGCAAAGAAACTATTCGAGAGTTACAGAGGTTGATTGAAACAAATGTCCAAGAGTAAACAGCAAGAAAACTTCATATTTACCACCGATCAATGTTCAATTACAAACTTGTAATATGACTCTTGCATCGAACAAATTTGGGACATTCAACGAACGTGGGATTGTATTCTGTTCAGTGAGAATGATTTCTTTGATACACCACTAAAGGGCTGCCAAGGAGAACTAGAGCGGAGCTATTATCCATGAAACAATTCTTTAAGAAGCTCCTGTAGAACTCAAAATTAAGATTATCGATGTTTACAATCGCATGCTATTATCAAAAGTTTCTTTATTACATCCTTTATTGAATAAGTAACTAAAGCTAATCACATATCATTGAGAAACGGATGCTCATGAACGGATTCCTGTACCAAGTTTTTCGTATCAAATTGCTGATTTCTGAGCCGTTGAAAGGTTTAGTTTGTATATAATCATACACATGTTATCTTCTCTCTATCTTCCACCTTCCAGCTATCCAGTTAAATTATGGTGAAATATGTTCAATCCTTACATTTCCAAAATTCCACATGATTCGACTAATATCATGACGAGTTCCATTCCAGTGGTAATTGAGTACGATTCAAATTTCTTGAATTATGTTCATTTTCCTATGATCTACAACGCAGACTGTAAAGAATCTGTTTTGATAAGTATGCCAGATCACTTTAATAAATGGATTCAGAACCCAAAGAATCATTGAAATCCCATACTATTGGGTATTAAATAAAACAGATGTGAAATTAAAGTTCACCAAGTTTGCAAAAGCACTGATATTATCACAATGATTATGCAAATTAGGTAATGTGATAAAATGACATCAAATATCAGGACTCTTACAGACAAATGTGATATAAGTAGAAGTCGACTTTAGGTTGGCGATATTTCAGCACAACATTTCCCAACGGCTTGAAAATGACGATATATTGCTATAATGGGATGTTGCAATATACTAAAATACGAAATCATTCGAATTGTACAAGATGTTAGATTGATTTGGTAACAATTAACATAGCGTGTAGTAGGTCAGAGAATTATTCGTGAAGCGTCATTAAATCATATATAATTTTTATACTTTGCAATCGATAGTATTCTGTGATGTAAAACTCGCTAACATTCAAATCTTTCAACTTTGTTATAATATTCAACTATTGTGAAATTTATTGCTGCTAGAGTGACGAATTACTTTTCATGGACGTAAAATGAACGCCGATCATTCAGCACTGTTCAGTATTAGACGTTAGATAAACTGCCATGATAAAGATCATGGACAAACATGATATACTTGGGTGTGTCTGTCCACGTATGTATGCCCATGATTGTAATCATGGCTATTACACTCAACAACACTGACAAATCGGTGCTTGCACCTCGAGATGATTGAGGGCAATTTGTAAAGCATTTGCAATTTTATATAACTACTCAATGTAAGATGCATTGATATTGTGGAATTTTAATCTTGTGTGATTTTCCGCCTTCGGGAAAGTCAACTCCAGTGAATGTATGTGTGTATGTGTATTATACACACACACACATGTATGTGTTTGTTTGTTTGTTTGTTTTGCTGATGAAAAAGAGTTATTGCAGAATTATTTGAATTAGTACAGGTTATTGAAAGTTATGATTTATTATTTTTCCACTTCCTTTCATTTGTATCCTTCTCTTTTGCTATTCGCCATTCGATGTTGTTGTTGTTTTCTTTCTCTCAATTTACGTATTTCAAATATGTACATTTTTACAAGAGTTATGTATATCATAATGTCACATTGTATTTGTATAACTTCCATGTTCTGGACCCCATGGAAGACCAGCGATACCATGTTGGCATCGCTGAATATGGGCCATCCAGCCGTTGTTTTTATACGGAAAATAAAAATCAATCAATCAATCAGTACACCAACTACTAATCACATGGTCACAAACACATGGACTTGTAGACCTTTGTTGACCACTTGTAGAAACTTGCAACTATAAGAGACAGCAAACATAGACACAAACATAATAATTATATGGAAAATTGGATGGCCTTGAGGTTAACACAAGGAAATATTGGACGAGCTATGCACAAATATTGGACGAGTCGAAGACGAGTCCAATATTTTGCTTAGCTAGTCCAATATTTCCTTTATATTAACCGAAAATAGGACATCCAATATTATCATTATTATCCTACAGAGGATTTTATCAAAGAATATTTTCACTTACCCTTTCTGTCTCTGAGTGCTCTATGGTCTCCTACTGTACTTGACCATGACATGGGGTATGGTACACTCTTCAGTGCAAGTTAATCCACTTCATTCCCTGATAAAACAGTGATATGTGTATTTTTATGTATAATTTTAACCAATTAATATATGAAATTTGTTTGTATAAACACAGAATTTTAGAAAAAAACGATATTTTAGTTAATTCGTGATTGACCAATCACCGACGTTTTTATTTCATATTTCGGGTCATCTCGTATAGCTCAACCAATCACGGTGCAGTTTATAAAATCTTTGGGGAATCCCCCTCTTGCCGTCCAATATTTTTATTGGTCGCCTCGGCAAAAAATATTGGTCGAGTTCAACGAAGTTTCTAAGTGGGTCGGAGGTTATGAGGTTCGTCGACAAAATAACTTGTATTTGGGCTCTAAAAATCCTCTGTATGGATAATAATGGGAAATATCGGTCGTGTAAGTGTTTTAACGTGTTCTTGCATAAAATATCCCCCTAGACATCGTGGGCATATGGTAATATATCATTATATTTCTTGTTAGATTCAGTCCATCACTTAGGTTTCATTTCGGTTCATGTTTATGACACTACTTAGTCCTTCATAGATACGGAGGAAAGTGGACGTGCGTGTTTTTAATGTTTATTTCATCGAATTACTTGATAATGTCTCTTACCACATTGTCTGCAAGAACATTTTTTTTTCACTGTTGAACAATGTCAAACCCAATAGTATTCATGTTTTTTTTTTCTTTATGCTCAATTTCACGCAAGACGCGAAGGAGGGCCAATAAAATATTGAATGAATTTTCTTGTCCTTATATGAATTAAAATTACTCAAAGGTTTGTACACCCAGAAAGTGAGTATGATTATTCCCTATAACTATTTTCACATCTCTGATATTCTGGGGTTTAGCACATATCGCTATGACAAATCCATGGTACGGCGGAACAGCAGATCGAAAATCAACCCCTCTAAAGTTTTTTTTTCTTTGTAAACAAATTTCTTAATGTTGCTGATTTGTTTTTTTCTTTTCCAATTTTGGCATATTTCATGTATTTTAGCTGCCAAAGACTTCCCTAGCATTATTACGCTTATGTTAAAAAAAAATCACCTGTAGTGCAATCCATGATTAGGGCGGTGAGTTGGCTCAATCGGTAGCGCGTCTGCCTCACGATCACGCGGTCCGGGTTCGAACCCGAGTCTGGACTGGGCAATGTTGTGTGTAAGCATACCGTCCCCTCTAGCAAGAGGCAAAACACTCTGTCCCTCGGATAGGACATAAAATGGAGGTCCCGTGTATGAGAGAGTCACAGCTCATGCACGTAAAATATCCTGCTTCATTCATTCATCGCAAAGAGCAGGGTGCTTAACCCGGTGAAGTGGTCCCACGACAAATCCGACTGGACCCCATGGAAGACCAGCTTAACGTAGCTGAATATGGGCTATTCAGCCATCTTCTCAGATGGATCAGCCATCTTCTCAGATGGAAAATGAACAAACAAACAAACAAACAAACCCCACAAGACAAAAATATCTATTTCACCTTCCACGTGCTCGCATACTGTTAACTCAGAAAAGAATTGTTTTTACTAGACCCAACACCAAAATTCTGTAAAATCTGATTAAGCTTTTTTTTCTTCTTCTCTTCATTTTCAAACAAATACTCAATCAATGGTATTCAATGATAAGATACTTGCTACTCTCACTGCGGATCAATTTGAAATGCGCACTTGCTTTATCTATGGTTTCAGCTTTTAGCTTCAATCATTATTAGTTTTTATAATTGAATCCCTTGTACGCTTGATGGTGGATTATGATCGTATACTTTGGTACTTCTATGTCACCTTTTTTTCTTCATCTCACTCTTATTCTCTTTCTGTTTCTTCTCCTTCTTCTTGTTCATTCTCTTTGCTTTTACCTCTTTTTGTTTTATATCTTGCTATTTTAGGTTTTATATAGATATATCATGAATACTTTGTGTTGTATCTTCATTGCGAGAGGTATTCACAGTAGAGCGTGATACTTATTTCCTGGTCACAAGCAGGTTTGTTTTTATGGTTTCACATCTTATTGAGAATAGTCTTCTATGTGGCTCTTGTACACTGATGACGCACTTTATAGTCATGATCCACTATTTATTATATGTTTAGTCTTGCTCGTTTGTCCTTTTCTTTGTTTATGTGTTATATATTCATCATGTGAAGTGAAATATGAACATTAATGTGCTGGAACTGTCCACTGAGTCTCGTATTAAAATACTGTGGGTGCAGTTTCAGTATATTCAATTCAAATTCAGTTTAAAATCATATCCTAATATATTATTATGACCAGGTTTTAATGCTGTGTATACACGCTGTAAATCTTTGAATGGCAAAACACAATCGTCCAAACCTCATAACAAAACCACATGGCAGTAAAGAAATAGACAACAAAAGCGTTGATATATATGATAAGGTGTTATTTGTACGTCAAGGAGGTGTACATCACTGTGCAGTATGCACACAACGTACTTAGAATAGTTTGGTTATACTCAAGTATGATGTGGGATTGATCATAGTTCAGTGTTAAAAAACAGCAACCAAGAAAATAATGTTACATCAGATGTTGTTCACTAGGTACAAATGTCTAGGGTTTGCCTAAATATACGAAAACCATTTTAAAGAGTGGAAACCCCATGTACAGTATTATATTCGATGTTTCAAAAACTACCCCCATGGTTTCATATCACGTTTTGAAAACATTTTCTTTTTAACCTACAGGACTATGTCACTATTCTGTAATGAAGGCAGTACGAAGGGCCCACGTCCTACTACTAGTAGAGGCTACTATGTAATCCCGTGAGATTTTTTTGCCAAAATTGATTTTTTTGGCTAACTTTGTCAATTTGGGGGTGCTGAATCCAAAAAACTTTGGTTCCATTTTTTCCGACCACGTCTTCAGCCGCCATTTTGAATTTCAAAATGGCCGCCATAGCAAACTGTATTTTTATCCATATCTCATTAAGTGAGCATTATATAAGCTACAAATTTGGTGCAAAATGCATGGTTGTGATGTCAGACACTCTGGTATATCTTTTCCTGATATTGTACATTGTTTTGATACAATTTGTAGACTGCCATCTTGAATTTCAAAATGGCCGCCATAGCAAACTGTATTTTGAACCATATCTCATACAGTGAGCATTGTAGAAGCTTCAAATTTGGTGCAAAATGCATGGTTGTGATGTCAGACAATCCGATGTATCATTTTCTGATATTGTGGATTGTTTTGATACAATTTACAGGCTGCCATCTTGAAATTCAAAATGGCTGCCATAGCGTTTTCACCCATATCTCATGTTGCAATTATTGCAGTATCATCAAATTTTCAGTAATGCACATGCTTGTGGTGTCCAACGTTCCAGTACAGCTGTTTCCTAGATTGTGGATCATTAGATAGGCCACCATCTTGAAATTCAAGATGGTGGCCATAGAAAAATATATAATACTGTGGTAAGCGCCTTAGATGAATTTGCCAAAATTGTCCTGGTTAGACCGAATTCATTTTCAGGTCACGCAGAACGACAGCCATCTCTTAATTCAAAATGGCCGCCATGAATTCAGACTGTAAGGACAGTTCCAGTGACGTCATCAAGCCATCCTGAGGTGCAAAAACTGCGTAAGGGGGGGGGGGGGGGAGGGGGAGGGGTCCCATACCACTTCCCATAAGTGTGGGCAAGCGTGTAAGCGTTACATCCCACATCCCATAATAGCCAAGCGGGTATGTGGTTCGCGTACTGCGTGCTACAGCTATGCGCTTAATACACACGTGATTTGTTTTTGCCTCTCAGGCAGTACATTATTCTGGTACAAAAGCAAGCATTGATACGATTAAAGGTGATCTTCAAAAACTTGATGCTGCCTTGAGAGAATGAAGACAAACAAGGAAAAGTCTCGCAAATGGCAAGAAATGCCATGGTCACCCTACCAGGCATCCCATTCATAAGCTTGTTGACCACAAAATGAAACAACTCATCAGGGAGCTCATAATTGCTGGATGTATTTCTGGAATAACACAGAATGAATAAGGAATATCAATTAGTAGGTTTTTTTCTGATTGCCCTTGTGTGGGTCATCAATTATCAAGACTTCCAAGATGCTTACTGCTGTACCGCCAATGATTCTAAAACTACAAAGGAGCAATGATAGCTCAGTTCTGTGGCACTTTGGATGCATCAGAATTCCTCAACAATTTACAACACCATCACACTAGGGTAATCTCAAAAATTGTCACTGCATTGAAACCGATGAATGTGGTGTTTGGCAATCAGGTATCGGAAACATCCAAGGAGGATATTCTAGAAAGAGATGAAAAGGGAAGTTTTCATGTTCTGTACTAAGAATTTGTATCTGAAGGAATTCAAAAAAAAAAATCTGTCTGGGATAATATGAGAAAGGCCAGGCATTTAGCTCTTGCAATTGAAATACACCATGTAAGATTGGATCAAAAGTCATTAAGCTTAAGAGGACCACTCATATCTTCTTATAACACTTCTACCGGTACAACAGTCTGATAGACCTGTCATTATCCAGTCATTACTGGACGATACAATCATCGGAAGTTATAAGTTCTAATGTTCTAAGTAATTCCACAATCACTCTTCATCTCACAATTTCATGACCTTCTCCTCATTCTCACTAATAAAGGTTCATCTTTCATACCCATGCCTTAGAAACCCACAAAACTGAGCCAAATAATCAGCTTGAAAGTTGAAATACTGATCAGTCAATTCCATCTGACACAGATACCACATCACGGAAAAAAAAAGGCTCATCAAAGATGCCATGGGAGCTGTCACCATCACAACGAGGAAGCAGATATCCTCATGTATTAGATGCTACGTCAAGAGCAACAGGGAATTTCAGAGATATTGATGATTATTACGTGTAGACGCTGACATTTACATTCTCCTAATGGATCTTTGCTTTACTTTTAATACTGCATCGCATATTGTCTGCTCCATCACTGGAAAAGGATATGATAAAGTACAATTGACATTGTTGAGAGATTATGTTTTGCAAATTGTTGCGAAAAACAAAGGTCTGCTTGGTCATGCCCTTCATGGCGCAGTCTGAAGTTGAAAATTTGAGGATGTCTCAAAGAGCAGATGGATCAAGAATTCTCTAAGCCTTGGGTGAATCATGCAGAATGTGCAATGACACAGTCCGTGCCTTCCAGAAGTTGGGTGTGGATGACTTCAAACTGGACAATCTCCCGCTTAAATTGCTCTCGTAGGGTCTTGCTACAACACATCCAGAGAACAAACCTCGTCCTAAACTTTCTCAACCTAATTTGTGCCTCTACTTACAGGGGAATATATCCTGGTGTGGTACACTGTACATGTAGTTATTTCCAGCCGATATACGTAAACTGTGCTATCAAATGCTTTGAGCTTCCTACACCAGCGGTAGCCACAGAATTCATTATCATGTTCATATGGCAAGAAATGCAAAAGTCATTGTTTCTGGAAGAATTTAGAACCAATTCTCCCCTGTGTACAGCCCTATACAAGTGCTGTGACTTCAAAAACACATGCAGGGAATGAGCCTAGAAGACACTAAGTAAATAGCCATACCTTTTTGTAGTAAGTACACAGCTAATAATGTTTATTTAAACTCTACAACGAAATCGTCTAAATGAAGGCATTTAGTCACTCAGACACAGTTATTGAGGCACTTTTGAAGGACATTTGCTTTGACACCAGAATCACATGATTACCCATTCACAAGTTTTACCTAAATGCAATGTTCTTAAAGGAATGTTTCCAATGGCAGCCATTTTGCATTTCAACATGGCAGTGTACCTACAGGAAGCAGTCCCGCCGCCTATGCAATAATAATACTATTTATTGAAGTGATTGAATTACACATAGGCCCTACATGAAAGTGCTCTAGCATGCTTGAGTTTGCAAGGTAAAGATCTTACAGCACCAATGGGTCGAAATCCATCTTGAATTTCAAGAGTGGCAGCAAATGCGAATAATACATTATTACAGAATGTATATAATTATGTGTGTGTGTGTTTGTAAAAAAAAAATGTACAGTGTACACCATCATAAACATTGATATGCCTAAAAGTTGCTTGTAACCACAGATATTAGCTGAAAAGCAGCCATTTTGAATGATAAAATGGCAGCCTCAAAAATGATCTGCAATTTTAGGGAGGGGATCAAAGTGCATCTGAATGTTCAACATCATGAGCCCGGTTTATGCCCGAAATGTGAACTTTCTGTATTGTCTACAACATGAAATATGGGTCGAAATATACATTCTGGTATGGCGGCCATTTTGAATTTCAAGATGGCCACCTGTAACATCAACATAGACCATCATTTCAGAAAAAGATGTTTCAGAAAGTCTCATAGCTAACGCATGCTCTTTGCCCCAAGTTAGAAACTTACACAATGCATACGATATGAGATATAGGCCCAATTACATTTGCTATGGTGGCCATTTTGAATTTCAAGATGGCCGCCAACCAAAATGAGCCATCATTTAAAACAAAAATGTATATATTAGCATTTCTGACTTCATAAGCACGCTTTTTGCCCCAAATTCATACTTTCCATTATGCTTACAACCTGAGATACAGGTCAAAATACATTTAGCTATGGCGGCCATTTTGAATTTCAAGATGGCAGCCCTAAAATTGTATTAACACAATCTACAATATCAGGAAATGGTGAATCAGAATGTCTAACATCATAAACATGCTTTTTGGATCAAATTTGAACCTTCTATGATGCTCACATTATGAGAACTTGGTCAAAATACAGTTTGCTATGGCGGCCATTTTGAAATTCAAAATGGCGGCTGAAGACGTGGTCGGAAAAAATGGAACCAAAGTTTTTTGGATTTAGCACCCCCAAATTGACAAAGTTAGCTAAAAAAAATCAATTTTGGCACGAAAATCTCACGGGATCTAATATTTCGACATAGCAGACCGTACTATACAGTGCATCAACACAATGTGCACCACATGTCACTCACGGCCATCCGGAGCAGTGACTAGCATTCTTCAACTCGTAACGTTAAATCAAACTACCATTGTGCAATTGTCTTAAATATGGTTTTTAGTGCATTTGTGATAGCCCTGAATGCATTTGACATAGTCCTATAAATACAAGTCAAACCTTTTTACTCCTCCTCATAAACTCGACAAAAAAAAAAAAACATATTCAACATTATTATCAACATTGTGAAAACATTGTGTGACTATAGAAGCCTTAGTGAACAGGGAAAGATTCCTCTCTAAATATTTGAATTTAGTGAAGAACAACATGAAATACAAAGCTTTCATGAGCATGCCATTGACTTACACAGTGATTTACAACATGTTTATAATAGAATAAGGCAAAACGTCATGCTATTTAACACAGGTGTAGTGGAAAAGTTCGTCTATGCTCGACTTAAATGATTTCCACTTCCACACAACTCCATACAGTCACTGATACACACACTGACCATGTTGCCATAAAATCTATAGGGAGGGTGGGGGCGTGTCGCAAATCACAAATTTTTGTGTGTTTTTTGAGAAAGGAAACAAAGAATGATTTATGGTGGCTATCAATTTTGTTACCAAATGAATTATTTCTTGGTTCTCTCCGAGATCACATGGGCGATGGTATAGATGAAAGGGTTGAGTGAGGAGTTGATGGGTAACACAAAGACTACAAGCCAGGCGTAGATGTCTGGAGTCACCGTGATCCCGACTGTTTGGACCAAGATTCCAAGGATGATGATGGGCATCCAACAGAAGAAATCAGTTCCGACGATGAGAAACATCCGAACCGCCATCTTGACCTCACCCGCAGATTGGTTTGTTTGCTTGCCGAGCTTGGTGCGTACAAAGCGCACGTTTATGAAGATCATGATGTAGGCGAGGGCAATCACAAAGAAACTAACCAGATTAATGCCCAGGAAAAGCACGGTTGAAAATCGCCAGGTCGAGATGGAGGCTGTAGTAGCAGTCTGGTAGACTAGAATATTGTAAGTACCCTGGGCTCGATCATCCACCTGTCGAGTAGGATTGATGGGTTTCCTGATAAACGGGAGACCAACGCAGACATCACTCAGGCTGTATGCGTCAGGAACAAACTGGTTCAAAAGAATACTTGTTGCTCCCAAGAGAATGGCAAGAAACCAGACCACAGTGACAACAATGGTGCAGCTCATGGGTCTCAGGCGATTGCTACTAAAGGGAAACATGATGCAGAGGAATCGATCGACGCTTATCACAGTGAGAATAAACACAGAAACCTCACTGCTGATAACTGATATAAAACCTAATATTTGACACGGCGTGCTGGACCGCCACTCTTCTGCCCTGCCGTCCCAGAAGTAGGACTCCCCAATGTAGATATCCATGATAGCCAAGACGAACATGTAGACTCCCATCAGAAAATCGGACACAGCTAGGTTGGTGATCAGGGTCGACTGGACACGAGCTACATCGCTGGAACTCTTGCTTCGGAGTCTCATGATGATTACTATACCGTTGCCTAGCAACGCACTGATGCCGAGAATAAAAATGAAAGTCTTGATGGTTGAATTCTGGAGGAAGGTCTTTCTGCAGGTAAAGAGTGGATGGGTGGGTATCTCGACGACACACCTGGCGTAGTCTGGAGTTAGGCAGCATAATCTTGGATCGTAGACGTACCTAAAATGAGATGAACAAAGTTTAAATCGGGTGATGCTTACTAGCATTTCAATAACAGGTTGAAGATCATGTTCGTTATGGTCTCGAAACCTCAGTGATCTTCTGATCGGCCACGCGGGTATAGTGGACATCGAAAGGCAATTGAAACCGGGTTTACGCAAGGACGGGTTCCAGTCTGAATCACCATTGGTTACTATATTCACCGATAAACCCCCCCCCCCCCATCTAATCGATAAAACCCCCGATTTCTTTACTTCCTGATACACACGAGATAACGCTAGCATTGTGGACTAGTTCTGCTTCTGCTTCTTCTTTTTCTTCTTTTTTTTTCTTCTTTTTCTTCTTGTCTTCGTTTCAATATCGTTTGACTCTGGACAATAGGCTTTAATTTTTAATATTATTACGTAATATATGGATATTACTGCTGCTGCTAATATCAACCTTGCTTCTGAAATGAGACAGATTTTGGTTTCTTGCATACGGTTGAGTGGTTACCGATGGAAAATGGAAAATGATCTCGAAACTCACATCGCCTTCAGACTGTGGAGACCGTCAAAGACACCTGGGTACAGTGGAGTCGCTAATGATGAATAGACGCTGGAACATCAAATCAGTTGCAACATTAAATACAGTTATGGTAACTCTGCTAAAGAGCTGATTTTGCTTATTTCACACTTTTCGAAGTGTAAATAGTTTCTACAACATCAACATTGCAAATATTAATGGATACGTTTTTACTTTCACTTTTAGGGAAAAGGAAGTAAATGAAGAAATGATATTATGCTCCCGATTTAAAAAGTGCTTTAAGTATGATAGCTTTTAGAAGTCCCGTATTCTGTTCAGAAAATACCTTAGAGGAAAAGGCAGAAAATATTGAGCATGAAAGCTGAACATAGAGAGTATGACACGCCATAAAGATACTGACCTTTAAGTGATGAATTACAATCTTTGGAGAGGACAGTAAATGTGGATCTCTCTGAAGAAGATATACCTACTTACGAATATTACAGAACTATGAATGACTTGGCAATGTGTGTGTGTGTGTGTGTGGGGGGGGGGGGGGTGGTGGTGCACTGGAAAACTGTAAGCACGGAATGCCGGGTATTACAATAAAAAGAAATGCTCGTGAAAAATGGAAGTAGGTTGTCTACATGATTTTAACCTACAAGTCTTCCAGGCGAGAAAGATTCAGAAACGTCCCTCGTTCGATCGTTTGTATTTCGGTTCCTCGAAGATTCCTGTGGAAAATTGAGATGTGTAATATCTGACACATACTACTTTCAAATTGAGAAAATCTGAACAAATATACATTCGGGAGAAATATTTCGTCACTCAGAAATCTAAGAAGCCCAGCTGGAAAATACAAATTGAAACACAACGGTAAGTGTCAGAAGTATGTGCCTCACCTACATATCTTTTTACAACACTTTTTTTTTTGTGTGGAAATAGTTAAAACAATATGCATCTTAACATGTAGTTTAGCTTGTACAGTTCCAAAGAGAAAACTTCCTTCTTTCCTCTGCAACGGATTACTGCTAATATATCGTAAAAAAAGTGTTCGTCAAATAAATAAATGTGGCTTGTAAGTAATACTAATAAAACTTGATTTAACTGAAATTAATTCAGCGGAAATACGAGTGATTATCTATGATTTAAAACTTTGATTGATATTAGACACGATTATCAAAAGCATGACATATCTAAAATGTATTAGATTAATCTCTATATAAAGTTAAATGAATCATCCTATGACTTAGCTATGCGATTTTGCACAAGTAAAAAATATAAAAGGAGTTTGCTTCATTTGGTACCACACGTACAAATTAAAACTCACAATCGTTTCAGGCTGGCACCAACTCCTGAGAAGAGAGTCGCGTTTAGTACGGTCAGGTTCGTGCTTTTCATTAATCTAGAAAATATGAAAAAAAAAGAAACGTTCATTAGCAGCAACCAGAAAGGACAAATCATATTTTGCTGTCAGACTCAAAGCCGATCAGTTGTTGAAATATCGAAAAGGTTCACAAGATATGAACCAATGTAATCCGTGGTAAATGGTTCCCCCTTCACACGACTCAATTCTCAGCCTGGGAAATTATTTACGCATTTTACTTAATGATACAGAAGAATGACATTAATGCATTTTAGCATTGTAAAAGTGATACGTTTAAGCAATTATTTTGTTGGGTTTTTTTAAACTTTCACAGAGAAAAAAGAAACTCACCCACAGTATACACCCTAAAGGCCTGATGAAATTTCGAGTCCAATAAATATTTTGTAAAACATCTGAGTAAGGGAATTCTCACATCGCCGGATGCAACGCTTAAAGCATGACGTATCGAACAAAGTGAAAGGCCTGTCGGCATGGCAGCAAGAATGATCGTCTTTGTCGCAGGGTCGGCGGGTAAGACTTCAATTGAAGCAAGGAGTTTGTTGTATGCAACGGTATATGATGTATTTTAAATTAGTAATACCACACTTCACGTATATGTGGTCCCTCTCACAACATTACTCCTCACGAAATGAATATGCCACTAAGTTACCAAGCTGTGTTCTTAGACTGTTAGACGGGTACGATTATCTGGTATGAATCCAAAGAATTGTCATTTAACACTGTCGTTTAAAGAAAAGGAATTCATGTTCCTGATATTTCAAGGGCGGTGAGTTGGCTCAGTCGATAGCGCGTCTGCCTCACGATCACGCGGCCCGGGTTCGAACCCGAGTCTGGACTGAGCAATGTTGTGTGTAAACATACCGTCCCCTCTAGCAAGAGGCAAAACACTCTGTCCCTCGGATAGGACATAAAATGGAGGTCCCGTGTATGAGAGAGTCACAGCTCATGCACGTAAAAGATCCCGCTTCATTCATTCATCGCAAAGAGCAGGGTGTCTAACCCGGTGAAGTGGTCCCACCCCACATCCAACTGGACCCCATGGAAGACCAGCTTATACTGTAGCTGAATATGGGCTATCCAGCCATCGTCACAGATGGAAAATGAACAACAATATTTCTGAACACTGACGGCTTTAAAGAATCATAAACCTAGTTAAGAATCCAACTGAAAGGTACTCTAGAACTGCTATTCTCTGAAACTTCAGTAATATAGCAAACGAAAATGAACCATGTGGCCGTGCTGTATACATAGGGTTAATAGAACACACGGAATAGGACTCACAGTCGTTCTAATGACCAAAGATCCGCAAAGTTATCACGAAGTCCAGTCAGTGGGCTGCCGTCCAGATCTCTGACAAGAAATATATAGACCAGAATAAATTCTTAGTCTCCCTCTGTACAATCTTTATCATGATGACATGCGACACTTAAAACCTATTGGGCGGTGCATGGTTTGATATTCAGACCTTAACATATCAAGCATTAATAACTGCTCATTAGGGCTGATTATTTTCTGACAAGCAGGGTTAATCTTCTTTTATATTCTTCGAAAGACTGGGTCTAGATAGAGCTTTGAACACAGTCATGACAGTTGGAAACGTGTGTGTGCGTTTGTCTCTAGTAGATTTACTCCACTGTCCACCAGTGAGGGGTACCTCAGCAGAGTGTGCATGAAAAGCTATCGGAATGTTGTAAAATACTCAGCAGTTACGTTGGGTGCACGTCATGAGACCGACACCCACGAGTCGTTTAGCCCACGAGTCATTCATCTAGCGTGTTATATAACCCACGGGTCATACAGCTCACGAGTTCGACACTATACAAATAATGCCCATGAGTCGGACACTATAGGTAAACAAGGTCCACGAGACCGACATTAACAGGGCTTGAAGTACAGCCTAGTGTGGGACTCATGAACCTTATTTGCCTATAGTGTTGAGGTCATGTAAACTGTCCTGGGCCGCATGACTCATTGACCCTTTTTTTTTCAATGTCGAGCTCGTGGGCTATATGACTCGTGGGTTGTATGACTTGTGGGTGTCGGTCTCGTTTAATGACCCCAATGTTGATATTACATTTTTAAGTATGTTGTTCATGAGTGTATCACTCTCACGTTTAATTATCTAATTTCTTAACAATGATTGCCACTGATTGTTTTTTTTTTCCATCTTAACACAAGAATGAGTGACCCAATGTATACTGCAGACCCTTGATAGTTTCACAGCCACCGTTCTGAAAAGTTGGTTTCAAACCCAAGGGTGTTGTTTTTTCCACTACTTACTTTCTATGAATGTGTTAGGAATGCATGAATGATATATAAAATTGGCCAATTACCACTGTTACAGGCAATGTGAGTTAATCATAATTTTAAACTGCAAAGTTTAGAATTATAATTCAGAACTTGACTGGGCCCTACAACTAAAAACAAACGAATACACAAACACAAAACTCAAACAAACGGATAAACAAACAAACAAACAAACAAACAAACAAGCAAATAAACAAACAAAAAATTATATCCGGGGTCTTTAACCAGTTTGTTAACTCGGTTTTGTGGTACAAATAATACGCATGATGAAACATGGTGTGTGGAAAGCATTTTGAAACACTATGGCCCGAATTCACGAAGGTGGTACAAAAGAAACCATGGTTTAAACCATGGACAAAAAGCATGGAGCGCAAAGTGTCGCAAGGAATATTTCGTTACGAAATCAGTCATTTCGTCGATGAAATGATTATTTTGTAACGAAATGACAACATTTTGTAACTAAATGAACATTTCGTCCACGAAATGATAATTTCGTTAACGAAACGGTCATTTTGTCGACGATATGACCAATTTCGTAACGAAATATTCCGTGCGACACTTGGCACTCCATGATTTTTGTCCATGGTTTAAACCATGGTTTCATTTGTACCACCTTCGTGAATTCGGGCCTATCAGGACCGATGAATATTCCTGCAAAAGTCTGTTTGCTACATTTACGTTTACCAAATGACACAAATAAGATCTAAGAATTGTAACCTGTCCCGCGGTGTATACTGGAAAAGATGACCAAATGTTATCATTCTTATCATGGTTCGTTTTATTTTGTTTCATATCGTTTTGTATATGTCTTGTGTATTCTCTGAGGGTCCTATATCGTACAAGCTTGGCTTCTTAGTGGGACCCTCCATTTCCATTCCCATCCTTAATTAACTTGTATTGTATGCATATGTATATATTTAACAAAAAATGCAATTGAGTTTTCTTCATCTATTACTCATTTTCACATGTACTTTGTTTAATCACGTTTTTAGCAATTTTTTACAAATATCTTCAGCTATGCATTGTACATGATTTTTTATATATTTATTTGAAGGAAAGAAAAATGAATTTGAATTTTGAAAAAAAATCTTGAAATTCTTACACGACTGACACGCTCCGAAGATCGCGAAAACATCCTCCATCAAGCTTCGCTATCCGGTTCCCCTCCAAAAGCCTGTATTAGTATAATATCAATATAAAGTAAATGGGTAATCTAACGCTGAGGCACTGATAATTGCAGGACCCTCTAAAGATATATATGGCAGGATCAAAGCATTGTACAGGGTAAACAATACACGAGTTGGTAAAAAATACTAAAGCTTAGTTAACAAACCAACATTTCGGGATACAGGCAATATAACATATCTTACATGATCATCCCATTTTAGGTTTTCATTTATAACCACACCGAGAAATTTGTTTGATGTTTTCTTTTCAAGAGGTGTACCATCAATACACAATTCATATTCAGGTAAATCAACTTTTCTGCATTTAAAATGAATGAAATTAGTTTTGTTTAAATTGAGTGCCAGTATATCACTCTTAAACCATGTTGATAGTTTCGGTAATTCATTGTTCAAAGTCGTAACTAGGTGGTTTAGGTCAGAATGTGAGTAAAACACATTTGTATCATCAGCAAATAATATGTACTGTATGGATGATGCGTTTGAAATATCATTAATGTAGATTAGAAACAATAATGGACCTAAGATTGAACCCTGAGGGACTCCACATGTTACAGGTAATGTATTGGAGGATACTTAATCAAAGAAAACAAATTGTTTTCTACATAACAAATAGTTTTCAAACCGTCTAATAATCTGAAATACTTTGGCAAAAGGAAGCAAGTTTCAACCTCATGATATGATTGTCACTTGCTTTCTTTTGCCAAATGACATGTATTTAGACTTGCACACAATCTAAAATACTTCGGCAAAAGAAAGCAAGTAACATCCTTCTGATATGTTTGTCACTTGCTTCCTTTTGCCAGATTTTTCATGCTTGCTACAAATCTATAAATACTTTGGCAAAAGAAAGCAAGTTACATAATAATGAGCCAAATTATTTATGTTTACACACAATCTAACATACCTCGGCAAAAGGAAGCAAGTGACATGCTTATGATATGATTGTCACTTGCTTCCTTTTGCCATATTTTCCATATTTTAATCTGTAATACTTTGGCAAAAGGAAGCAAGTTACATAATAATGAGTTTCTATGGGAATATCAAAATTCTTCGAATTGCACGAATACCGACATTATTACTCATCACAAATTTCCATGTTGAAGGGCCTACCCAAAAAAAAAATTCTGAATTTTGAAGTATTTATACTCGATTTCACTTCCTTACTTTTGCCAAAGTGGGACAGTATTGTTATTATTATTATTGTTATTATTATTGTTATTATTATTATTATTATTATTATTATCATTATCATCATTATTACTATTGCTGTTGTTGTTGTTATTACCATTTACTTTTCGTCTAATTTTATATCATCAATATCATAATTGACATCATTACAAATGAAAGCATGAAACTGAAAGATGCAAGAACACTACCAATTCTAAACATTTATTTTATAAGAATTTTCATATCTTCTCACTTGTCATTTATCACTGTTCATCACTGAACAACCAAAAAAATAAAAAATACAACAAGCACAAGCACATAACAAGCCAGTTGCTGCAGGATACCGTTATGCACAGTATGTGGACACTTAGCTCATACAACAGAGTATTTAACTTTATGACTATATTGTTTCATGGTAAAATGGAATGGACGAAGCAATTCAACTTTTATAAGTATTGTATATCAAAAAAGGATATCTCACTGAATTTATAAATATTAACATGCTTAGCGAATCAGTGATAGATATGCCATAATCACATATGCAAATCACAAATAAAATGTGGTATGTGATTATGAGGTAATTGCTTCAGTTCTCACATTGCTTGTAAAAGAAAAAAAATCCAGTCAAATATACAGTGGCACGGCTTCCAAATCCTCTCAATAGTCTGGTAATCTTGAGAAACATTTCCTACAATAAACACGCTATTGAAAGGGCAACTGCAATGATAAACTCAATCCAATCAACTCGTACAGTTCCAATAAATGAAGCTTACTCATAAGAAGAGTTTGTTTCTATATCTTTGAAAATCTAAATTATTACGATGTCATGAACTGGTTGGTAAAGAGGTAAGTACCGATTAGAAACTACCTTTCATAACTTTGGCCTATTAGTGTTAGTCTCGAATCATAAGACTCGATGCGTAGTTATCATAGGCAAATATTTTGAGAGCATATGAACAGTTTTGTTAATTAGACCATTCAAGTCGAACGTATAACGCTACAAAGGACGAACTCTCAAGGAACCAAACTAGTTGCTACATGGAGGGTTTGGAATCCATATCTTTATTAGGCCCATGCACGTCATGTCACTTTTTGTAACCTGATATTTCACTTACAGTATCTTGAGATGGTAGAGTCCACGGAAGGATCCACTTTCCAAATGGGTGAGGTTGTTATTCATTAGATCCCTGTGGATAGATAAAAGCCGCGCCCATGCAGGACGATGTCTCACATATGTATACACACATAATAAATTTATAAAGGGGGGGGGGGGGTTGGTGGGGTATTCGAGCAGGTGTAAGGAAGGATACGAGTGAAATCAATTTTCGTTTTCTTGTCAAAATATGTGCCAGCTGCTTATCTACAAGAAGTTCTGAATTCCCCTGTCAGAACGAGGTTGCATTTTGAGAATGACAGGCCCTTTATATTTTATTTATTTATTTATTTATTCATTTATTCAAGATTTCATGCGTGTTCACAAAATAGGAGTGCATACAAAATGTATGCAAGTAGCCAAGACAGAATATATACGATAAGTATACATTGATAAGAAGCAGTTACAGAAATAGTATACATCTCTAATACCCCTTTCAGGTAATCGCGGTTCAATTGTCCGCATCCAAATAATGCGGATGAAGTAATCAAAATCGCGTTTATATATCCCATGAAGTGCGCACTACTCTTACGAGCGCCCGTTCATATAACGGTGCGAAAGACGGGAGTATTTGTCATAGTTACAGCGTACGCCTCTATAATGACGTAATGTTTCCGGTGATTATATACTCACGTGCATGCACAGCTCTCGCTCAAGCTCAGCAATCAGCGGTTGTGCGGGAAATCGAGTGACCTTTGACCGAACTGTGGAATGTTAGTGCGCATAAGTCGTAAAACGCGTTCATGTATTCTCGATCATCTCCTCATGCTGCAATAATGCGCATAATAGCAGCATCAAAATAATGAGCACTTTTTTACTCATCTCCCGTTCATGTAATCAAAATTTTACGACTTATTGCTCCTATTATCCGCATCCACGATTACCTGAAAGGGGTATAAGAGAGCTACATTATTCACGGTAACGAACACGCAAAGGAATTGCAACATAAGCTTAAAGCTTGAAAATCGTTGCAACCCCCGTGCACACAATCTATGCTTGCAAATAGTTTAAATGACGAGTGGGGGGGGGGGGGGGTATTTACAAAGAGAGGAACATGAGGGGGGAAAGAAGAAATGCATTTGTGGTGCCTATTTGTCCTGTCGATAAGCGAATCATACTGATTAAATTTCTCATAAATCCCATTCAAATGTCGATTTCAGGGGAAATATTGATCACAGCAAGATTAATAGTTAATAGTACCCAGGAGTTCAGCGTGAAGCTGATAATAGAATATGTTTGATCGACCTTTTGAAAGTAACTATTTTTTTTTTTTTTGGTAAATTACGAACATGCTGAGGTAGCGCATTCCAGACATCAGGACCGCTATGTCTGATTGGATTTATAGGCTAGTGCAGTACAGGGTTCACTAAAGGGCTTTTACACTTGTAAAATTTTGCTTAGCCCCGGACCAACGGTGGGGCTAAGGGGGGGGCCTTAGCCTACCGTTGGTACGGGACTATCCTTAGCCCACTTTCTGTTTACACTCGTTTTTGCCAAAGTGGGCTAGCCCCACCGATAGTACGGTACCATCTGCCCTGCAAAATAGCAGGGGTTAGCACCGCAATTGCGGTGCCAACGAAGTGAGTGTAAACAGAACGAAAAAATAATCTGGGCTAGCGACGGAGACGAAGTCCGACCCTCACTGACCAATCAGAAACGAGGTCATCAAGTGCTGCCGGTGCGTGGGTGTACGTGTACAGTACACAGCGTAATTATGAATATTCATGTGGTTTGGAAAGTCCGGGGCTAAGAAATACGAGTGTAAAAAGGGTCAGTTTCTCCTTAGCCCCGGACAAGAGATAGTACGGGACTAATTGGCGAGTGTAAAAAGCTGAAAAAATTGGTACGGGACTAACGATAGTCCTGGGTCAGAGAAAGTCCGGGGTTAAGAAACACAGTGTAAAAAGCCCTATAATGTCTATCTGATGCTTGTCTCGTGGGATACGAGTGAACTGCACTGTTAAGTTGAAACATTGTCGAAAAGAGACAGGTAATAGGTCTTGCTTAGAACGAAACATGAAGAGGGCAGTCTGTAGGAAATGTATATCATCTCCTTTTAAACATTTTAATTTCAAGAATAATGGGTCTGCATGTTCTAGGAAACCAGACCCTGTACATATACGAACAGCTTTCTTTTGCAGCAAAAGGATATTATCTGTCAAACTCTTTGACGTGCCCACAGAATATTACAATACGAAATATAAGGTAAGATAAGAGTGTTATATAACATCAAAAAGCAACTTTGTCAGAAAAAAAAAATTTTACTTATATAATATACCAATATTGCGGGATAACGGTGATTCACATGGTCACTCCAATTAAGTTTATTATAAATATACACTCCAAGCAACTTTGTACATGTTTTCCTTTCAATGCGGGTACCATCTAGATTGACATTAATTTCTTGAGCACTTGAGCATTTCCTCCCTTTGACGTGAATGAAATTAGTCTTCTGCACATTAAGAGATAGTATGTTACTTCTGAACCATGATGTTAGCTTTGGCAATTCTGAATTAATAGTGAGTTCAAGGGTTCGAACATCACGATGAGATAAGAAAACACTTGTATCATCAGCAAATAAGGTGTAGGTCAAGATTGTGGAAACATCACAAATGTCATTTATATAGATGAGAAATAAAATAGAATGGATCCCTGTGGAACACCGCATTTTAGATACAGAATGTCAGAATTAACAGAGTTGCAGTGAGTAAGCTGTCTTCTCATTGACAAGTAGCTAGAAAACCACTGATAAGCCACATCCCTTACACCATAGTGACATAGCTTAGACAGGAGGATCGAATGGTCAAGTGTGTCAAATGCCTTACTAAGATCCATAAACACACCAATAACATGCTCACGCGCAGCTAGAGCACTAGAGACACAATCATAAAATTTCAAAAGGGCATGGTCAGTTGAATGAGACCTCCGAAATCCATACTGTTCAGGATTTAGAGAGTTATGTTTCTCCAAGAAATCATAGAGCCTGTTATATACAATTCTCTCTAAGATTTTAGAAAAGGCTGGTAAAATTGAAATTGGTCTGTAATTCGAGATTAACATTCTGTCATCTTTTTTTGTGGATAGGGATTACTTTGGCTAACTTAACCCGTTCCATACGGGAACCTGGTGGCCTGGGTATTAAACCTATGCCGATTTCAGAATTTAGTATGGAACGGGTTAAATGAGGAAGGAAATACTCCAGTCACCAGAGAGAGATTACAAATATGAACAAGTGGGGTGATGATTGAGCCAATGATCTGTTTCAATAAATATGTACTTATTTCATCATGTTCACAAGAGTGGCTAGATTTGAATGCAGTAACTACTTCAAGAATTTCAATGCAGTCAGTAGGCTGCAAGAAGACTGAAAGTTCTGAAGGGCCTTTCAGATATTCCCTAAAATTCAAGCAATTCCTATCCATCTTTTTAGCCTGGTTAGGTCCAACATTTGCAAAATAGGTATTGAAAGAGTTTGCAATGTCATCGGGAGAAGTAATTTCTTGTCCATTTTCTACGATTTTCTCTGGGGCAGAAGTATTGCCTTGATTGCCTAAAACACCCTTTATGACCCTCCAAGTGGAGGCAATATTGCCTGTAGTGTTTTCAAATTGTGTAGAGTAAAACAGTTTACGAGAGGATTTTCTTTGCTAATTATTCCAATGGATGAAATAAATACCGGTACCGGTAAATCAATGAATAGACATGAGGTTCTTTACAGAAAGGAAAGATTGAGTTTCTGCGCTTGATAGACTGCGCGAGAGTGGTGCTATATCTTCAGCGTCAAATCATAGGATGGTTCATACGGTATGTTGCGACACGGATTGTCGCCCCCGGCTCGGGGCGACAATCCTTGACGGAGTTGGCGTCACGGATTGTCGCCCCCGTCACGGATTGTGGTCTGGCGATAATCCGTCACGAGGGCTGATTGATCACGCGGCCCGGGTTCGAACCCGAGTCTGGACTGAGCAATGTTGTGTGTAAACATACCGTCCCCTCTAGCAAGAGGCAAAAACACTCTGTCCCTCGGATAGTCTTTGGATAGGACATAGAATGGAGGTCCCGTGTATGAGAGAGTCACAGCTCATGCACGTAAAAGATCCCGCTTCATTCATTCATCGCAAGGAGCAGGGTGTCTAACCCGGTGAAGTGGTCCCACCCCACATCCAACTGGACCCCATGGAAGACCAGCTTAGTGTAGCTGAATATGGGCTATCCAGCCATCTTCACAGATGGAAAATGAGCAACAACAACAAGAAGAAGGACGTAATTGTCCGCATCATCCGTAGCTGTCCGTAAATATCCGGAAGCGGACGAAACTTTTGTGATACGTTAACTTGCGGTTAATTTCGGATACTTACGGTGGACGTAAGCGAACGCAAACGGACGGGAGGTAATTTTTTTTTTTGCGGATGGTCTGCGTCTAAGCCACGGGTAGTTACGTTCAGTTACGGATAGTTACGTTTGGTTACGGTTACTTGCGTAAGTTTGCGTCCGTGGCGTCCCTCTGCGAAATTTTGAACATTTCAAAATTTCGCAGGTTTGGCGACGTCATTTTGCGTTTCTTTACGGATGAGTTAAGGACAGTTACGTCTACATACGTCCCTGCGGATGCCTGCGTCCACGCTGCGTCCCCCTGCGTCCACTCATTCGTATCTATCCGAGGCGGACGTAATCCATTGTAAAGCACTGTGTGACCGGGGCATTACAGTGGACGGGAATATACGCAAATGGATGGGAGGTAAACTTATTTGCGGATAGTCTGCGTCCAAGCTACGGATCGTTACGTTCAGTTACGGATAGTTACGTTTACTTACGGTTACTTGCGTAAGTCTGCATCCATGGAGTCCCTCTGAGAAATTTTGAACATTTCAAAAATTTGGCGCCGTCATTTTGCATTTCTTTACGAATTAGTTACGGACAGTTACGCCTACATACGACCCTCATGCGGATGCCTGCGTCCACGCTGCGTCCCCATATACGTCCACTTATCCGTATCTATCCGCGGCGGACGTAACCCATCGTAAGGCACTGTGTGACTGGGGCATTACGTAGACACACGAACGCGCTCACAAACAACACACATACGTAGGGCCTACGTAGCCCACGAACACCAAACCCCTCAGACACTCATGCAGGCACAAAACTGCGCCCACAAACACGCACCACCACATACCGTTTGATATACACATACGCCACTATATCACCACGTACACACGTACGCATACAGGCACACGTATACACACAGACAAACAAACCACTACCACTATACAACCACCACACATGCACAGTTTCAACATATTGTATTATTATACTCCAAACACACACACACACACACACACACACACACACACACACACACACACACACACACAACTATACGGAAACTCATACACAAGTCACTCATTGTATGCACCTACAAATCATACACAGCACATACCATGCAGCTCACAACAAACACACAAACACACACACACACACACACACATACGCATAACTTACCAGTCATACCCATCCCACCAAAGCTTAACACCGGAGCAACCACCCCGAGCCCCGGGCGACAATCTTTGACGGGGCGACAATCCTTGTCGCAACAAATTTTTTTGCCATCATAGATTGTCGCCATCGAGGTCAAAAATTGGGAACTGCACAAGCGTCACGGATTGTCGCCAGACGACAATCCGTGACGGGGGCGACAATTCGTGACGCCAACTCCGTCAAGGATTGTCGCCCCGAGCTGGGGGCGACAATCCGTGTCGCAAGACGGTAGCCATCGGTGTCATCTGACTTTTCACATGATTGGTCTAATGTGACATGTTCTTAGAAGACAGTGAGAAAGAAAACTTACAATAATTCTAGGCGCCGAAGTCCATCGAAGACCCCAGTCTTGATATGCTGCATCTGGCAGAATCGAAGATATCTGACAGAAGGTGAACGAGAAGAGAACCTTGACACGAGGAAGTTATGTAAGATTCTCTCCTCCCGTCGATAAGGACAAGAGGTTATCGCCTCATCAACCATTTAGTTTGTCAATGCAGTCTGCATTGATATCACTGTTGATCATAGGTGATTTATTTTTCTTTTACGGTAGAGTACGTTAGGAGCGGTTTCCGATAAAATGAAAAAAAAATACATGAGTAAAATTAACCAAACAAAATCGCTTTTAATTTTTTTCGTATAAACGTTACTGCTAGCCTGTGTGAATTACGTGTTCATGTATTAAAGTGATGATATTAAAACCAATCATCAGCCTTTCATTAATGTATCATCAATTTCATCGTGAGTAAAATAGGATTCCATTTTTCCTCATATCTATGAAATTGTTCAAGGTACAGCCTGCACATTATTGGAACTTATCAGCAAAAATATTCTTGTACTGATTGGCAGTGATTGTCTTGGAAGTTTTATGGTCAAAGGTCAAGGTCAACACAAACTTTCATTATTTCACTGTATGTATGCAGTGTCTGATTTTTTTTTTTGTTGTTGTTGAATTGTTCTTGTTTTGTATGAGCCTGCATGTTATCTTGATTATGTAACTTTACATTTTTATATGTACATAATACTGTATATGTATGTTTTTCAATTCTGTAAAATCATTTGTAATGCAGCCTCTGGCTGCGAACAATGATTTGTTGACTAAAGATACCATTAATAATAGTAACAATAATAATGATAATGATAATGATAATAATAATAATAATATTAATAATCATAATAATGATAATAATAATAATGATGATGATAATAATAATAATAATAATAATAATAATAATATTAATAATCGTGGTTCCTCCCTCCTCCGTTGGATATTCAGAACGTATCTCACTTGAAAAGTGATGTGGAGCAGTATACGCCCAGTGTAGAAATAATTATTTCTTTTCAACGTTGACCTGACAGAATTAAGTACGTAAGAAAACAAAACACAAAGTCAGAGATAGTGGTTTATATTCGTGATCCTCACGACCCAGACTGCCAGAAAATTACTCACAAAGATTGTAATTGGTCCAGTCCGCGAAAAGCCCCTTGCTCTATGATTGGTAACAATGAGTGTTCCATATCGCTATAGAAAAGAAAATAATCAGTTATATATAACTACACATTGTGCAGATTATCATCACCTGGAATGACTTCATAAAATTGATAGGAATTAGTAGATGATCCAAACTGACAACAATGCAATGTCCTGCACACTGCTGTTTTATAAAGCACGAAATGATAATCAATCCATACTGACAATATATATACAATTTATGGCATAACATTGATGCTTGTAAAGGGAAATCCAATTATTTGATGAAATGTCTGCATTATAATGAATGTGTTTAGTTTTCAATGAACAAAATATCCGATGTAACAAATGAAACAAGATCTAGCTCCCGCTGTAAGTAACTCAAATATTTGAGAGATCAAACGCAAGTACCAATTCAATTTGCAAACCATCTCGTTAAAGTATATAACACGACATAGCATGAGGAAAGTTTAGTTTGTTTGCGCTTGTTATTTCACTTGAATTTTAAAGTCATATTCAAATCAGCTTGTCATGCACACTAGTATTGTTGCTCAAGTCATAACACAATACACGGCTGTACTTCAATCAGCGATAGTCGAAATTTTAGGAGGTATGGGGGTATATACCTTGATGATAGCTGTTACATAGGTTTTGATTTGAACATGCGATTTGTATATTACTTTACATGACGGGAGGTATTCAACGTCGTCTCATGTGCAATGTATACATTTATATTTTTGTACTTCATTTACAAATGAAGTAGGGAATGATCTTCGAGACAACTCCACTAAAGTTCTCTGATCAGGTTTCTAACATTGAAATTGTTTGTTTGTTTTTGTTTGTTTTTTATCGTTCCATATTCCATATTTCAACAAATACATAAAACATAAAAATCACAATACAAAAGCCTGGATGAATTGCTAAGCACAGCTTATAAGACAATAAAACATGTGAAATATGAGGAATCTACATAGAAGCATTGCTTGTAGGGTGTAGATTCCCAGATGCGGATGTGAGATTATTTCTTACTTGGTTATGTATTTAAAGGAATTGACAATGCCCGTGTGTCACGTAAATTCTTTCCGACTTATAAATCATTTGATTACTTCATTGAGGTTGTAGCTTGTCAAAACCGAGGAGGTACTAGACGAGCACCTTGGTAAAAACTAAAACGCTAATTGTCAGCATGGTAATGTTGACTTATATCTGCTTTTTTTTAATCATATAATCAATGTAGCCCGTTACATTGACTTTAAAGATCATAAATATTAACGTCACGTTGCAAATCTCTTGGTCAGGATGACCTGTAAAGTTGAGTTTGACAAAAGTTGCATTTTATCCATAAACGAAAAGTCTTCATTCGTTGGGAAGTATTTTTTTGATATGTATCAAGTATTAGTGGAAAATTGAGCAAAGAAAATGGGATTCCATCGGGATTCGAACCCGAGACCTCCGGATGCTAGCCCGGTGCTCTACCGACTGAGCTATAGAAAGCCCTAGTTCAGTGTTCGTCCCAGAAACCCAGGTTTCTGTAATTTGACGTGTGTGTTTGACGTTTGTTGAATTGCAGGTAAGATTTCCAACGTCGGCGGCGCCAAACTTGTAAACCATTTTGTGGACAACGACAAAGTTTTCTTGCCCATTCTCCATTTCTCCATTACAGTCTACCAGCACGTGGTTTTGCATGCACCCATGGTGTCATAACTTCAGGAATGGACAAAACATATACTGTAATAAACCTGTGTATACTTTTATCCAGTAAATGCTGGACAAGCAAACTCTCCTTTTGGGGTGAACCTAAGAATACTACCTATTAAAATGTTTTTCACAGTTATTACTGTTATTCTTATAATCGTAAATAGTGTATATGTGTTATTATGTAAAGAATATATGAGAGATATAGTTTCAGTCAATTTGTTAATATTGATTCCTGTCATCAACCATATGGGGCTATAACCTGGTGAACTTCGATAAGTTAGCACCCTTTATACCAAGATGTATACATATCAATGTGATGTGTTTATGTATCATATAAATTTGGTAATAAATTCATTCATTCATTCATTCATTCATTCATCCATTAATTAATTGATTAATTCATTTATTCATTCGTTCATTCATTCATTCATTCATTCATTCACTCATATTCATAATATAAAGGTACACGTGAATGAGTGATTAGCATCCTTACATCACGGTTGTTTTAGGCGCTAGGTGTCTGCTATCTTCATTTGTCCATCCGTCCTTTCCCGAACAGTTCGCCCAATACGGCAACCAGGCGTGGTCTCGGAGACAAGGAGCGGAGATGAGAAGAGACCGAAAGTGATAGTACGGGGCCGAACCGCAGTGGCATTCTGGTAGACAGTGGGTTTCATCTACCGCGCAGGATAAAAATCGGAACTAGAATTTACACAGTTCTTGGAGGAATACACCATTGGGCCTTTTTTAAAATAAAAATTGCGTTCATATGAAAGCACATAAAAAGTATCATGACAACAAACAACGACACCTAACTGATTCTCAAAAAGAAAAATATCCTGTGAGTTTGGACAATGTGGCGCTAATTTAGGAATGTGGCGCTAATATGATAATATCAGTCGATACGTATTGGAGTACAAAGAGAAACGATAAACCGTCACAAACACAAAAGTCTATCCTACCCCCACCCCTATAAAACACAAAAGTCTATCCTACCCCCTCCCCTATAAAACACAAAAGTCTATCCTACCCTCCCCCTATAAAACACAAAAATCTATCCTACCCCCTCCCCTATAAAACACAAAAGTCTATCCTACCCCCTCCCCTATAGTCTATCCTACCCCCTCCGCTATAAAACACAAAAGTCTATCCTACCCCCTCCCCTATAAAACACAAAAGTCTATCCTACCCCCTCCCCTATAAAACACAAAAGTCTATCCTACCTCCTCCCCTATACAACACAAAAGTCTATCCTACCCCCTCCCCTATTAAACACAAAAGTCTATCCTACCCCCTCCCCTATAAAACACAAAAGTCTATCCTACCCCCTCCCCTATAAACCACAAAAGTCTTTCCTACCTCCTCCCCTATAAAACACAAAAGTCTATCCTACCCCCTCCCCTATAAAACACAAAAGTCTATCCTACCCCCTCCCCTATAAAACACAAAAGTCTATCCTACCCCTCCCCTATAAAACACAAAAGTCTATCCTACCTCCTCCCCTATAAAACACAAAAGTCTATCCTACCTCCTCCCCTATAAAACACAAAAGTCTATCCTACCTCCTCCCCTATAAAACACAAAAGCCTATCCTACCTCCTCCCCTAAAAAACACAAAAGTCTATCCTACCCCCTCCCCTATAAAACACAAAATATTATCCTACCCCCTCCCCTATAAAACACAAAAGTCTATCCTACCCCCTCCCCTATAAAACACAAAGGTCTATCCTACCTCCTCCCCTATAAAACACAGAAGTCTATCCTACCTCCTCCCCTATGAAACACAAAAGTCTATCCTACCCCCACCCCTATAAAACACAAAAGTCTATCCTACCCCACCCCTATAAAACACAAAAGTCTATCCTACCTCCTCCCCTATTAAACATAAAAGTCTATCCTACCCCCTCCCCTATAAAACACAAAAGTCTATCCTACCCCACCCCTATAAAACACAAAAGTCTATCCTACCCCCTCCCCTATAAAACACAAAAGTCTATCCTACCCCCTCCCCTATAAAACACAAAAGTCTATCCTACCTCCTCCCCTATAAAACACAAAAGCCTATCCTACCTCCTCCCCTATAAAACACAAAAGTCTATCCTACCCCCTCCCCTATAAAACACAAAAGTCTATCCTACCCCCTCCCCTATAAAACACAAAAGTCTATCCTACCCCCTCCCCTATAAAACACAAAAGTCTATCCTACCCCCTCCCCTATAAAACACAAAAGTCTATCCTACCCCCTCCCCTATAAAACACAAAAGTCTATCCTACCCCCTCCCCTATAAAACACAAAAGTCTATCCTACCCCCTCCCCTATAAAACACAAAAGTCTATCCTACCCCCTCCCCTATAAAACACAAAAGTCTATCCTACCCCCTATAAAACACAAAAGTCTATCCTACCCCCTCCCCTATAAAACACAAAAGTCTATCCTACCCCCTCCCCTATGAAACACAAAAGTCTATCCTACCCCCTCCCCTATAAAACACAAAAGTCTATCCTACCTCCTCCCCTATAAAACACAAAAGTCTATCCTACCTCCTCCCCTATAAAACACAAAAGTCTATCCTACCCCCTCCCCTATAAAACACAAAAGTCTATCCTACCCCCTCCCCTATAAAACACAAAAGTCTATCCTACCTCCTCCCCTATAAAACACAAAAGTCTATCCTACCCCCTCCCCTATAAAACACAAAAGTCTATCTTACCCCTCCCCTATAAAACACAAAAGTCTATCCTACCCTCCCCTATGAAACACAATAGTCTATCCTACCCCCTCCCCTATAAAACACAAAAGTCTATCCTACCTCCTCCCCTATAAAACACAAAAGTCTATCTTACCCCCTCCCCTATAAAACACAAAAGTCTATCTTACCCCCTCCCCTATAAAAC